>NC_092232.1:24404027-24704027 GCF_036320965.1 Panulirus ornatus | reverse complement strand
TTTTCTTTATATTTTGTACTGATTGGTAAGATTAAAATCTAATTCTTTTCATAAATCTAGGTCCTGGGAACCCTTCTGAATTTGATAGGGCTTTTTTTTCTCTAGGGGCTGAAAGGAATGAGATGATCGTGGTCAGGTAATCCTTTAGTAGTAAGCTTATTGCTTGACTTGGTAGCCAGAACTGCTTCCAACAGAAGGAGATTTATTTGTTATAATGGATGTATATGCAAAACCTGTACAATATCTGTTAACTTGCTTGTTTTTCAAAGAGACTGTAAAGTAAGGCATAGCTTTGTGTTTATGCTAAGTTAATAGCTACTGTATGATTTTTCAGATTGATATTAGAATAGGATCATGAGTACTAGTGGAGGCAGTGAAAGAACAAGAGAATATGGTGCAGAAGGAAGCAGTCAAGAATCAAACTTGGGTATTTTTTCCCCTGAAGTTCTTGTATATAATAACATGGCAGCTACAAATGAATCATTAGGAACGACTTCACCGAACACTAATGGGGAAGATGTCTTTTCTCAGGAGGTACAGTTTTGAATGCTTTTAATGTTTAGACTCAATATTAATCCTTTTGTTGCCGCACTCATAATATCCACTTTGAATTCTTTATAGGGCCTTTTCTCAAATATTCTTAAAATGATTATCTCCTTGGTGAACAGCTTATGGAGTTGTGTGCTAAAACTAGTGATTGGAAATACTTGTGTGTGAGTGGGAAAGATGGTCAGTGGGGATTATTGGATTACGTACTAATTGAAAGGCATGCAAAAGAAAGACTTATGGATGTGAATGTGTTGAGAGGGGCAGCTGATGAGATGTCTGATCATTACCTCATGGAGGCTAGGGTAAAAATTTGTAAAGTTTTTTGAAAATGGCAATGTTATGGGTGGGAAGAGTGGTGAAAGTAAGTAAGCTTGGAAAAGAGACTTGTGTGAAGAAATACCAGGAGAGATTGATTGTAGAATGCAAAACAATAGAGTAGACAAAACTAGGGGTGCTTGTGAGGAATTGGAGGTATTTCAGTAAGAATGCTAGCATTTGCTGGCATGTGCAAGAGATGCATGTAGCATGAGTGAGGTAGGGGTGGGCAGGCTTGAAAAAGTAGGGAGTGGTGGTATGATGAAGTAAGGTTGCTAGTTAAAGAGAAAAGAGAGGTATATGAGCAGTACTTACAGGGATGGAGTTCAAATGATTGGGGAATGTTCAAGAGAAAGCAGCAGGATGTCAAGAGTAATGTGCAGGGGTTACAAAAGGGCAAATAAGAGTTAGGGTTAGCAAGTTTCAGCAATTCAGTGAGATTAAGATGTTCTGGAAGGAGTTTAAAAGTGTGCAAAAAAAGAACATAATAGGTACATGAGTGAAGGCAGTGGGGGACTGGAGCCACCCACCCTCCTATTTAAATCTCTAAAAGGTGAAACAGAAGGAGTCATGCGGAGAGTGCTCATCCTCCTTGAAGGCTCAGATTGGGGTGTCTAAATGTGTGTGGATGTAACCAAGATGAGAAAAAAAGGAAAGATAGGTAGTATGTTTGAGGAAAGGAACCTGGATGTTTTGGCTCTGAGTGAAACGAAGCTCAAGTGTAGAGGGGAAGAGTTGTTTGGGAATGTCTTGGGAGTAAAGTCAGGGGTTAGTGAGAGGACAAAAGCAAAAGAAGGAGGAGCACTCCTCCTGAAGTGGGAGTTTTGGGAATACATGATAGAGTGTAAGAAGTAAACTCTAGATTGGTATGGGTAAAACTGAAAGTGGTTGGAGAGAAATGGGTGATTATTGGTGCCTATGCACCTGGTCATGAGAAGAAAGATCATGAGCGGCAAGTGTCTTAGGAGCAGGTGAGTGAGTGTGTTAGCAGCTTTGATGCACGAGACTGGTTTATAGTGATGGATGATGTGAATGCAAAGGTGAGTAATGTGGCAGTTGAGGGTATAATTGGTGTACATGGGGTGTTCAGGGTTGTAAATGGAAATGGTGAAGAGCCTGTAGATTTGTATGCTGAAAAAGGACTGGTGACTGGGAATGCCTGGTTTAAAAAGAGAGATATACATAATTATATGCATGTGAGTGGGAGAGACGGCCAGAGAGCATTATTCGATTATGTGTTAATTGATAGACATGTAAAAGAGAGACTTTTGGGTGTTAATTTGTTGAGAGGGGCAGCTGGAGGGATATCTGATGACTATCTTGTGGAGGCAAAGGTGAAGATTTGTAGAGGTTTTCTGAAAAGAAGAGAGAATGTTAGGGATTAGAGAGTGGTGAGAGTAAGTGAGCTTTGAAAGGAGACTTGTGTGAGGAAGTACCAGGAGATTGAGTGCAGAATGGGAAAAGGTGAGATCAAATGATGTAAGTGGAGAGTGGGGGAGGAATGGGATGTATTTAGGGAAGCAGTGATGGCTTGCGCAAAAGATGCTTATGGCATGAGAAAGGTGGGAGGTGGGCAGATTAGGAAGGGTAGTGGATGGTGGGATGAAGAAGTGAGATTGTTAGTGAAAGAGAAGAGAGAGGCGTTTGGACAATTTTTGCAGGGAAGTAATGCAAATGAGTGGGAGATGTATAAAAGAAAGAGGCAAGAGGTCAAGAGAAAGGTGCAAGAGGTGAAAATGAGGGCAAATGAATGTTAGGGTGAGAGAGTATCATTGAATTTTAGGGAGAACAAAAAGATGGTTGGAAGGAGATGAATAAAGTGCGTAAGACAAGAGAACAAATGGAACATCAGTGAAGGGGGCAAATGGGGAGGTGATAACAAACAGTGATGAATTGAGAAGGAGATGGAGTGAATAATTTGAAGGTTTGTTGAATGTTTTTGATGATAGAGTGGCAGATGTGGGGTGATGTGCGAAGTGAGAGGGTCAGGGAGAATGGTTTGGTGAACTGGGAAGAGGTAGTGAAAGCTTTGTGGAAAATGAAAGCTGGCAAGGCAGCGGGTTTCGATGGTATTGCAGTGGAATTTATAAAACAAGCAGGTGACTGTGTTGTTGATTGGTTGGTAAGGATATTCAGTGTACGTATGGATCATGGTGAAGTGTCTGAGGATTGGTGGAATGCATGTGTAGTGCCATTGTGCAAAGGCAAAGGGGATAAAGATGAGTGTTCAAATTACAGAGGCATAAGTTTGTTGAGTATTCCTGGGAAATTATATGGGAGGGTATTGATTGAGAGGGTAAAGACATACAGAGCATCAGATTGGTGAAGAGCAGTGTGGTTTCAGAAGTGGTAGAGGGTGTGTGGATAAGGTGTTTGTTTTGAAGAATGTATTTGTGAAATACTTAGAAAAACAGATGGATTTGTATGTAGCGTTTATGGATCTGGAGAAGGCATATGATATGGTGGATAGAGATGCTTTGTTGAAGGTATTAAGAGTATATGGTGTGGGAGCTAAGTTGCTAGAAGCAGTGAAATGTTTTTACCAAGGATGTAAGGCATATGTACAAGTAACAAGAGAAGAAAGTGATTGGTTCCTAGTGAATGTTGGTTTGCGGAAGGGGTGCATGATATCTTCATGGTTGTTTAATTTGTTTATGGATGGGGTTGTTAGGGAGGTGAATGCAAGAGTTTTGGAGGGAGGGGCAAGCATACAGTCTGTTGTGGATGAGAGTGCTTGGGAAATGAGTCAGTTGTTCACTGATGATACAGCGCTGGTGGCTTATTCGGGTGAGAAACTGCAGAAGTTGGTGACTGAGTGAGGTAAAGTGTGTGAAAGAAGAAAGTTGAGAGTAAATATGAATAAGAGCAAGGTTTTTAGGTTCAATAGGGTTGAGGGACAAGTAAATTGGGAGGTAAGTTTGAATGGAGAAAAACTGGAGGAAGTGAAGTGTTTCAGATATCTGGGATGGACTTGGCAGTGGATGAAACCTTGGAAGCAGAAGTGAGTCACAGGGTGGGGTAGGGAGCAAAGATCCTGGGAGTGTTGAAGAATGTGTGGAAGATAAAAACATTATCTCGGAGAGCAAAAATGGGTATGTTAGAAGGAATAGTGGTTCCAATAATGTTATATGGTTGCGAGGCATGGGCTTTAGATAGGGTTGTGTAGAGGAAGGCGGATGTGTTGGAAATGAGATGTTTGAGGACAATATGTGGTGTGAGGTGGTTTGATCAAGTAAGTAATAAAAGGATAAGATAGATACGTGGCAATGAAAAGAGTGTGGTTGAGAGAGCAGAAGAGGATGTGTTGAAATGGTTTGAACACACGGAGAGAATGAGTGAGGGAAGATTGACAGGCAGGATATATGTGTCAGAGGTGTAGGGAAGAAGGAGAAGCGGTAGACCAAATTGAAGGTGGAAAGATGGAGTGAAAAAGATTTTGAATGATCAGGGCATGAACATATAAGAGGGTGAAAGGCATGTAAGGAATAGAGTGAATTGGAACAATGGGGTATACCGGGGTCGACGTGCTGTCAATGGATTGAACCAGAGCATGTGAAGCATCTTGAGTAAACCATGGAAAGGTCTGTGGGGCCTGGATGTAGAATGGGAGCTGTGGTTTTGGTGCATTACACATGACAGCTAGAGACTGAGTGTGAATGAATGTGGCCTTTATTTGTCTGTTCCTGGTGCTGCCTCATTGGAGGGGAGCGGGGAGGAATACTGTTTCGTATGTGGCAGGTTGGCGACGAGAATGAATGAAGGCAGCAAGTATGGATATGTACAGGTGTATATATTCAAGTGAGTCCAGTGGGAAAATGGAACATGATAAGTTCCCAAGTGCACTTTCGTGTAATGATCACATCATCAGGGGAGACACAAGAGAGAAATAACAGTCAGTTGATACACAATGAAGAGATGTAGCTGGGACACCATTTGGTAAACATGTGATTGTCCAAGATAGACAACGAGTGTGTCATAGACTTATTATGTATATGTATATGTCTGTGTATGTATACGTTGAAATGTATAGGTATGTATATGTGTGTATGTGGATGTTTATGTATATACATGTGTATGTGGGTGGTTTGGGCCATTCCTTGTTTGTTTCCTTGCACTACCTCACTAACGCGGGAGACAGCGGTTAAGTATAATAATAATAAATGAGTATAATAATAATAAATGAATGATAATAATAATAAATGAGTGAAGGATTCAAATGGGGAAGCGGTGATGGGTGGTGTTGAAGCGACAAGGAGATGGAATGAGCATTTTGAAGTATAGTTGAATGTTTGATGAATGGGTGGCAGATGTAGGTTGTTTGGGTCAGGATGGTATGCTAAGTGAGAGAATCGTAGAGAATGATTTGGTGAATAGAGGAGAGGTGGTTAAGGCCTTGCATAGATGATAAAATCTGGCAAGGCAGCTGGAGTGGATGATATTGCAGTTGAATTTCTGAAGAAATGGGATGACTGAGTTGTTATATGATTAGATAGGATTTGTAAGTATGGATTTTGGGGAGGTACCTGGGGATTGACAGAATGCTTGTATAGTGCTTTTGCATAAATGCTAGGGGGTTAATTGTGAGTGTTATGACCACAGACGTATAAGTTTGTTAAATGTATCTAGCGAGCTGTAAGGGAGAACAGTGATTGAGAGGGTGAAGGCATGTGCATAGCATCAGACTGGGGAAGAACTGTGTTATTCAGAAATGGTAGATGATGTGTGGATGAGGTGTTTTCTTTAAAGAATGTGTGTGAGAAATACTTAAAAAGAGGTATTATTTGTATGTGACAATTATGGATCTAGCAAAAGCATATGATAAGGTTAATAGAGATGCCTTATGGAAGGTCTTAAGAATATATGGTGTGGAAGATAAGCTGCTAGAAGCATTGAAAAGTTTTTATCATGGATGTAAGGTGTGTGTTCAAATAGGAAGAGAGGAAAGTGAATGGTTCAAAGTGAAGTTTGGTCTGTGACAGGTGTGTGATGTTATGACCATTTAATTTATTTATGATTGGGATGCTGATGGCAGTAGATGCAAGAGTCTTGGAGAGTGGGGCAGGTATGTAGTCTGTAGGGGACGAGGGAGCTTGGGAAGTGCATCATTTGTTGTTTATTGATGACACAGCAATGGTGGTGGTAGATTTGAGTGAAAAACAGCAGATGGTGACTAAGTTCAGAAGTGTGTGTGAAAGGAGGAAGTTAAGAGTAAATGTGAATAAAAGCAAGGTTATTAGTTTAATAAGGGTAGAGGGAGAAGTTAGATGCAGAGTAAGTTTGAATGAAGAAAATTTGGAGGAAGTGAAGTGTTTTATATACCTGGAAATGGACAGGACAAGAAATGGAACCAAGGATGCAGAAGTGAGTCCAGGTGTGGGTGAGGTGGTGAAAGTTGTGGGAGCATTGAAGAATATGTGAAAAAGGAGATCGTTATCTGGGAGGGCAAAAATGGGTATGTTTGAAGGTATAGTAGTCCCAACAATGTTGTTTGGATGCAAGGCATGAGCAGTAGATTAAGATGTGTGGAGGAGGGTGGAAGTGATGGAAATCATATGTTTGAGGACAATATGTTGTGTAAGGTGTTTTGATCGAGTAAGAAATGAAAGGGTGGGAAAGAGGTGTGGTAATAAAAAGGGGTTGAGGTAGTCAGAGAGGGTGTGCTAGAATGATATGGACATATGGACAGAATGAGTGTGGAGAGGTAGATAAGGGGGTTTGTGTGTCGGAAGTGAAGGAGACAAGGAGAAGGGAAGACCAAATTGGGGATGGAAGGATGAAGAGAAAAAGATTTTGAGTGATTAAGGCCTAAAGATGGAGGAAGGTGAAAGGCATGCATGGAATAGAGTAAACTGGATGTCATATACAAGGGTTGACATTTTGTCAATGGATTGAACTAGAGCATTTGAAGTGGCTGAGGGAAACCATGGAAAGGTCTGTGGGGCTTGGTAGTGGATAGGAGGCTGTGGTTTCAGTGCATTGCACATGATAACTAGAAAATGGATGTGAACAAATGCATCCTTTCTTCAACTGCCTAGAGATGCCTTGCTAATCAAATAGAGAAAAAGTTTGTTGTTGGAAGCTGTTAGAAGAAGATGTTCAAAATAAGATGATATACTTTGCAATGCAACCTGCTTATGTGTGCTACAGACCCTTTAAGTTATGCTGCTTAGCTGCCACACTTTTGAGGTATGCCAGAAGTGCTGTCAGGGATATGTGGTGAGATGAGTGGTATATATTTTATTTATTATACTTTGTCGCTGTCTCCCGCGTTTGCGAGGTAGCGCAAGGAAACAGACGAAAGAAATGGCCCAACCCCCCCCCCCCCCCCATACACATGTATATACATACGTCCACACACGCAAATATACATACCTACACAGCTTTCCATGGTTTACCCCAGACGCTTCACATGCCTTGATTCAATCCACTGACAGCACGTCAACCCCGGTATACCACATCTCTCCAATTCACTCTATTCCTTGCCCTCCTTTCACCCTCCTGCATGTTCAGGCCCCGATCACACAAAATCTTTTTCACTCCATCTTTCCACCTCCAATTTGGTCTCCCTCTTCTCCTCGTTCCCTCCACCTCCGACACATATATCCTCTTGGTCAATCTTTCCTCACTCATTCTCTCCATGTGCCCAAACCACTTCAAAACACCCTCTTCTGCTCTCTCAACCACGCTCTTTTTATTTCCACACATCTCTCTTACCCTTACGTTACTCACTCGATCAAACCACCTCACACCACACATTGTCCTCAAACATCTCATTTCCAGCACATCCATCCTCCTGCGCACAACTCTATCCATAGCGCACGCCTCGCAACCATACAACATTGTTGGAACCCCTATTCCTTCAAACATACCCATTTTTGCTTTCCGAGATAATGTTCTCGACTTCCACACATTCTTCAAGATGAGATGAGTGGTATTTTGGGATTTTTTTTCATGAAGAAATATGATTACTAAGGGTTTTCATTACAAATATCTTGTTTTTATAGTTTAACAACTTCACATAATGCAAGGGCTTTTATACAGGTCTCCTTGTTATTTTCATAGAGACTGGGTCTCCTTGACATTTCCATACTGACTGACTAGTGCATGAAAAAACTCAAGCTGTTGCATTCAGTAACATTAACAGGTTGCCACCACAAGCATTAATAGCTGCATTCTGCTTCAGAGCAGAGATGGGCAATTCTAGAGTTTTGCTCATACATGTAGTAGTTGCTCTGAACAGAAAAATAGAATACTATGATGTATGCACAGTTACTGCGGTGAGAGGTTTTGTATGAGCTGACACTTTCTCATCTGTGTTTTGGATGTCACTTCTCTTTACAATGTTACAGAAACAGTCAACATATGACTGATCACATACTCCTTAACTGTTCTGTATTTACCTCAAACCAATAGCACAGGGCATCACACTTCTTGACATGTTCCGACCTGATGGGCATACACTATCATGCAGAAGGTCTGTATAAGGGTTCCTGGGGCAAGAAAGTAGTTAATATTATAACATTATCATAATTTTTTTATTCCTTACTTTTCCCTGGGGATAGGGGAGAAAGAATGCTTCCCATGTATTCCCTGCATGTCATAAAAGGCGACTAAAAGGGGAGGGAGCAGATGGCTGGAAATCTTCCCCTCCTGTTTTTTTGATTTTCCAAAAGAAGGAACAAAGAAGGGGGCCAAGTGAGGTTATTCCCTCTGAGGCTGTCCTCTATTCTTAACACTACCTCGCTAACATGGGAAATGGTGAATATGTATGAAAAAAAATTCCTGCCATTTTCTGTGTAGTGAGATAGCATCAGGAACAGATGAAGAATAGCCTCTTTTGTTTACATTTTCTCTTTGGCTGTCGTGGAGAGTGTACCAAAATCAGTGTTCTCTCTCCATAGCCAAGCCTCACAGACCCTTTTGTGGTTTTCTTTCACCTTCATCTGGACTGGTTCAGCTTATTGATACCATGCTTCCCCTGTACACCAGTTTCCTCCAGTTTGCATTATCTCACTCCTGCATGTTCAGACCCCAATAGCTCAAAGCATCTTTTGTTCCATCCTTTCATTATCCTTTCAGTTTCCCCTTCCCTGTGCTCCCTTCACTTCTAACTCATTTATTATATTAGTCAGCCTTCTTCCTTCATCCATGCTTATTTCCAAACTATTCCTGTACACCCTGTTCTGCACGCTCAGTAACCTCTCACTTACACTCATTCTTTGTACAATCAACCCACATTACACTACATCTTGTCCTCAAGTGTTTCACTTAATAAAATATTCATCCTCTTCCTTTCTTTTTTTATTTTGGGCCCACAACTTGTACCCAGACAGCACTACTGGGGCTACTGTACCAGCAGACCCTCTTTTCATGCACTCCTCATTGCACTTACCATTGCACCCCCCCCATCCCACTCACCATGGTTTATGGTTTACTTCATTTCCCATGGTTCCATCTGCTGCTGTGTCTCATCTCAGGTATCTAAAACACCCCACATTCTCTGGATTATCTCCATACAGACTTACAATCAAACCCTCTTGTCTCTTCCCCCTGCTGAACTGCAAAACCTTATTTTTTTAACATTAACTTTAAACTTCTTCCTTTCACACACTCCCAAAATCAGACACCAGCTTCTGTAGTTCTTGTATGCATCTGGCATGAAAGTCATCTGCAAATAGCAGCTGACACCTCACAAGCCCCTCGTCCCCAGCATACTGTAGAGGCTGATCCATCAATAACCACAGAGATAGTTTGGCCCAAGAGGAAGCTAGATATGAGGGTGGAAAGTGAGGGAGGGAAGCCAAAAGAGGGGAATCTAAGGATGAGTCCCCATTGCCGCACCCCTGTCAGAAGTTTGGATATATTAAGAGCAACTAAATAGGATTCCCCTAAATCTTTTGGGGATTAAGAACAAACGATAGTAAGATAGGAAAGAATATCACTCGTGGATCTCACCACATGGAAGCCACACTAGTAATGAAAGAGGAGGTTGTGAGATTCAAGATATCTAAGGATATGGGAGTTAAGGAGGGATTCAGAGACTTTTGGAAAGCAGTTGTTCATGCAACAGGACAATAGTTAGAGGGGCTAGAAATATCATCCTTCTTAGGGATAGGATTTATCAACACATGCCTCCAGGAAGAAGGAAAAGTTCTGGTTTTTAACCAGAAATAGAACAGGTGATGTGTAAGTTTGAAGGTATGCTCTTTCTGTAAACAGGAATGGGTGTCAGGTCCATAAACCTTGCTTGTGTCCAGAGAGGGAAGTACTTTTTGGACAGGTCAAAAAGAGATTACAGGGAGGGGCATAGGATTAGTAAGAGGAACATCAGGAGGTGAAAGAATGTTAGAGTCATCCAAAGTAGAGTTAGAGGAGAAAAGGAACGAAAGAGAATTGCTTTTTCTGTGAGAAAGACAGCTACAGCACCATCAGAACAGAAAAGAGAAGGAAAGTTGGAGCAACAGAAGTTGTTTGCAGTGCCCTTAGCTGAAGACCAGAAAGACCTATCACTAGATGAAGAGGAGAGGTTATTGTACTTCCTTTGAATTAAGGAACCCTTTGCCTGGGGATAGGGGAGAAAGAATACTTCCCACACATTTCCCGCATGCCGTAGAACACGACTAAAGGGGATGGGAGCGGGGGCTAGAAACCCTCCCCACTCGTATCTTAACTTTCTAAAAGGGGAAACAGAAGGAGTCATGCGGGGAGTGCTCATCCTCCTCGAAGGCTCAGGTTGGGATGTCTAAATGTGTGTGGATGTAACCAAGATGAGAAAAAAGGAGAGATAGGTTGTATGTCTGAGGGAAGGAGCCTGGATGTGTTGGCTCTGAGCGAAACGAAGCTCAAGGGTAAAGGGGAAGAGTGGCTTGGGAATTTTGGGAGAAAAGGCAGGGGTTCGTGAGAGGACAAGAGCAAAGGAAGGAGTAGCACTACTCCTGACACAGTTGTGGGATTATGTGATAGAGTGTAAGAAAGTAGACTAGATTGATGTAGGTAAAACTGAAAATGGGCATGAGAAGAAAGGTCATGAGAGGCAAGTGTTTTGGGAGCAGCTGAGTGAGTGTGTTAGCAGTTTTGATGCACGAGAGTGGGTTATGGTAATGGGTGATTTGAATGCAAAGGTGAGTAATATGGCAGTTGAGGGAAAAATTGGTGTACATAGGGAGTTCAGTGTTGTAAATGGAAATGGTGAAGAGCTTGTAGATTTGTATGCTGAAAAAGAACTGGTGATTGGGAATTCCTGGTTTAAAAAGAGAGATATACATAAGTATATGTATTTCAGTAGGAGAGATGGCCTGAGAGCATTATTGAAGTACATGTTAATTGATATGCATGTGAAAGAGAGACTTTTGGATGTTAATGTGCTGAGAGGTGCAAATGGAGGAATGTCTGATCATTATCTTGTGGAGGGAAAGTTGAAGATTTGTAGAAATTTTCAGAAAAGAAGAGAGAATGTTGTGGTGAAGAGAGTGGTGAGAGAGTGGAAGGAGACTTGTTTGAGGGAGTACCAGGAGAGACTGAGTGCAGAATGGAAAAAGGTGAGAGCAAAGGATGTAAGAGGAGTGGGGGAGAAATGGGATGTATTTAGGGAAGCAGTGATGGCTTGTACAAAAGATGCTTGTGGCATGAGAGCATGGGAGGTGGGCAGATTAGAAAGGGTAGTGAGTGGTGGGATGAAGAAGTAAGATTATTAGTGAAAGAGAAGAGAGAGGCATTTGGACGTGTTTTGCAGGGAAATATTACAAATGAGTGGGAGATGTATAAAAGAAAGAGGCAGGAGGTCAAGAGAAAAGTGCAAGAGGTGAAAAAGAGGGCAAATGAGAGTTGGGGTGAGAGAGTATCATTAAATTTTAGGGAGAATAAAAAGATGTTTTGGAAGGGGGTAAATAAAGTGTGTAAGACAAGAGAACAAATGGGAACATCGGTGAAGGGGGCTGATGAGGAGGTGATAACAAGTAGTGGTGATGTGAGAAAGAGATGGAGTGAGTATTTTGAAGGTTTGTTGAATGTTTGATGATGAGTGGCAGATATTGGATGTTTTGGTTGAGGTGGTGTGCAAATTGAGAGGGTCAGGGAGAATGATTTGGTAAACAGAGAAGAGGTAATGAAAGCTTTGCGGAAGATGAAAACCAGCAAGGCTGCAGGTTTGGATGGTATTGCAGTGGAATTTATTAAAAAAGGGGGTGACTGTGTTGTAGACTGGTTTGTGAGGATAGTCAATGTGTGTAAGCCTCATGGTGAAGAGCTTGGTGGAATGCATGCATGGTGCAATTGTTCAAATTACAGAGGTATAAGTTTGTTGAGTATTTCTGGGAAATTATATGGGAGGGTATTGATTGAGAGGGTGGAGGCATGTACAGAGCATCAGATTGGGGAAGAGCAGTATGGCTTCAGAAGTGGTAGAGGATGTGTGGATCAGGTGTTTGCTTTGAAGACTGTATGTGAGAAATACCAGGAAAAACAAATGGATTTGTATGTAGCATTTATGGATCTGGAGAAGGCATATGATAGAGTTGATAGACATGCTCTGTAGAAGGTATTATGAGTACATTGTGTGGGAGGCAAGTTGCTAGAAGCAGTGAAAAGATTGTATCGAGGATGTAAGGCATGTGTAAAAGTAGGAAGAGAGAAAAGTGATTGGTTTTCGGTGAATGTTGGTTTGCGGCAGGGGTGCGTGATGTCTCCATGGTTGTTTAATATGTTTATGGATGGGGTTGTTAGGGAGGTGAATGGAAGAGTTTTGGAGAGAGAGGCAAGTATGCAGTCTGTTGTGTATGAGAGAGCTTGGGAAGTGAGTCAGTTGTTGTTTGCTGATGATACAGCACTGGTGGCTGATTCGTGTGAGAAACTGCAGAAGCTGGTGACTGAGTTTGGTAAAGTGTGTGAAAGAAGAAAGCTGAGAGTAAATGTGAATAAGAGCAAGGTTATTAGGTACAGTAGGGTTCAGGGACAATTCAATTGGGAGGTAAGTTTGAATGGAGAAAAACTGGAGGAAGTGAAGTGTTTTAGATATCTAGGAGTGGGTTTGGCAGCGGATGGAACCATGGAAGCGGAAGTGAGTCACAGGGTGGGGGGAGGGGGCAAAATTTCTGGGAGTGTTGAAAAATGTGTGGAAGGCGAGAACATCATCTCAGAGAGCAAAAATGGGTATGTTTGAAGGAATAGTGGTTCCAACAGTGTTATATGGTTGCGAGGCATGGGCTATAGATAAGGTTGTGCGGAGGAGGGTGGATGTGTTGAAAATGAGATGTTTGAGGACAGTGTGTGATGTGAGGTGATTTGATCGAGTAAGTAATGAAAGAGTAAGAGAAATGTGTGGTGATAGAAAAATTGTGGTTGAGAGAGCAGAAGAGGGTGTATTTAAATGGTTTGGTCACATGCAGAGAATGAGTAAGGAAAGATTGACTAAGAGGATATATATGTCAAAGGTGGAGGGAATGAGGAGAAGTGGGATACCAAATTGGAGGTGGAAGGATGGAGTGAAAAAGATTTTGAGTGATCGGGGCCTGAACATGCAAGAGGGTGAAAGGCTTGCAAGGGATAGAGTGAATTGGAATGATGTGGTATACCGGGGTCAACGTGCTGTCAATGGATTGAACCAGGGTATGTGAAGTGTCTGGGGTAAACCATGGAAAGTTATGTGGGACCTGGATGTACAAAGGGAGCTGTGGTTTTCGGTGCATTATGCATGACAACTAGAGAGTGAATGTGAACAAATGTGGCCTTTGTTGTCTGTTCCTAGCGCTACTTCGAAGGCGTGCAGGGGAGGGGGTTGTCATTTCATGTGTGGCAGGATGGCGACAGGAATGAATAAAGGCAACAAGTATGAATTATGTATATATGTATATATGTATATGTCTGTGTATGTATATGTTGAGATGTATAGGTATGTATATGTGCATGTGGATGTATATGTATATGCATGTGTATGTGGGTGGGTTGGGCCATTCTTTCCTCTGTTTCCTTGCACTACCTCGCTAACGCAGGAGACAGTGACAAAGTATAGTAAATAAAAATAAATGAATAAATTTGCCTCATTGATAACATATGTACCATCAGAACAGAAAAGAGAAGGAAAGGTAGAGTGACAGAAGTTGTTTTCAGTGCCCTTAGCTAAAGACCAGAAAGACCTATCATTGGATGAAGAGAAGAGGTTATTGTACTTCCTGTGAATTAAGGAACCCTTAGCCTCATGGATAACATGCTTATTGTGATTACAAGTAACGATTGATACTGAATGGGAGTTGTAGGAAGGAGAGTTTTCCAAACCCAATATGCCTGATTCTTTGCCTGAATGGTCTCAGAACATGAACAGTTGAACCATGGATTGGAAGTAGTGGTTGTCTTGGAGGAAGAGGAGATAAATCCTTCCATTTCTGTAACAATAACCTCTTCTGTGTGTTTAGCTAAGACAGAAGATTCACCACAAAAGAGAAAGTCAGAAATTTTTTTATAAGGTATTCCGGTCAGCTTTGTTGGGGTGCCAATATTCACATTTAGAAGGGGCTGTTGGAGGGGGAGTTGCCATTAGAAGAGATACATTTCTGAGGTTTTGGTCAGATAGACCAATTTGGGGTGAGATTCTGTAGCTACAGCACAAAGGATTAGAGATGACTGATCCAGAATATTAGGAGAGTATTCACAGCTGTCAGGAATATGGGTGGGGTTTGTGATGATTTGCTCTAGATCATTGAGAATGAGGAACAAAAGGACTTCAACTCCTCCACCATCCATGTAGGAGGAATTCAACTATTCCTAATGGTAAATGTTAAAGTCCCCAATATAGAGAAATTAGGCTTGCCAGTGAGAGGATGTCTTGGCCTCATGGCAGGAGTTCAGGTAGTCAAAAATGTTATAAAATTTGTAGAATCAGAAGAGCAGTAGGAAAACAAAGGAAAACAGTGGTAGTTGAGAGACAGACCTTGAGGCATGTAACATCAAAGTTTAGCGACCTAAGGTGACGAGGCATGCCACAGATGTCTTGATGTTGGAATAAGCACCAACTTCATCTTTGAACTGAGTTATGAGAGAAAATTATAGTTGGATACGAGAAAGGGGCTTAAGAGAACATCACTAGGTAGTTGGGTCTCAGAAAGAAGTAAGATATTAGGAGAGGTACTAGACAGATGGTACTGAACAGAAGAGAGATAACTAGAAAGACTAGGAATGTTAATATATTAGAGAAAGGTGATAGGAGGGGCCAGTACTACTACTATCTGAGCCCTCCTTTTCATTTAGTCAGGAGGGAACCTAGAGATTTTTAGCACCTCATTATGCCAAGAACAAGAGGCCACAAGTTTGTTGACATTTTCATGATTACACTTAAAAATGATTGTGCAGACAAGAGATGGCAAGAGAAATATATGTGAAGAAAACTTGTGAAATTTGGTTGGTTGTATCATACTTCTAAGGAGAAGATTGCAGGATTAGCCTGGTATTCCTATTTTGATAAGACAGAAAGTAGACCATCAATCCCAACAAAGGGTTTCTGGATGGCTGCTGTCAAGAGCTTACTACCTAAGGGATTGCTCCAAGGGTAGGGAATGGGATGTTCCTTGAGTTAGCTGGGGTATTGGGAGGGGCCAGTATGTACCATCTAAGCCCTCCTTCTTGCTGGCAGCAGAGTCACACAAGAAAGTGAAGTCATAGTAGTATACATTAAGTTAGATGTTTAAGAACAATGTGTGAGGGGTTACTCAAACAAGAAATGATGAGGTAAAAGAGAGATGTGATAGAAAGAGGAATATATATGAGAGCTGAAGGGGTGCACTGAAATGATCTGGGCATATGGAGTGGATGAATGAGGAAAAGATGACAGTGAAAATGTACAAGTCAGAAGTAGAGGGAACAAGCAAAAGTGGGAAACCAAGGAGGAGGTGGCAAGATTGAGTGAAAGATGCTTTGAAGACTAGGGGCCTGAACATGCAGTAGGGTGTGAGGCATGGAAAATTGAGCAGATTGGAGTGTTGTGGTTTACAGGGGTTCATGTGCAGTCAGTGGGCTGAACCACGGCATGTGAAGCATTGGGGAACTACTAGAAAATTTATTGTGCATGATTGTGGATAGGAAGCTCTGCTTTTGGTGTAGTATACATGACAGCTACAGAGTGAATGTGAGTGAATGAGGCCTTTTCTTCATCAGTTCTTGGTGTTACCTTGCTGATGCAGGATATGGTGAATATGTATGAAAAAAGAATGTTTTGCTTTTGTGTATATTGGGTGTGCAGGGTTTTATGAGAATAGGTTGCTACATATCCCAGGGGATAGGGGAGAAAGAATACTTCCCACATATTCCCTGCGTGTGGTAGAAGGCGACCAAAAGGGATGGGAGCAGGGGGCTGGAAATCCTCCCCTCCTGTTTTTTTTTCAGTTTTCCAAAAGAAGGAACAGAGAATGGGGCCAGGTGAGGATATTCCCTCTAAGGCCCAGTCCTCTGTTCTTAACGCTACCTCGCTAACGTGGGAAATGGTGAATAGTATAAAAGATAAGAAAGAAGAAAGGTTGCTACAGTGTGATGCAGGGGTAAGCTTTTTCCATCTAGGAGGGTTGTTGATTAGTTATGGAGTGGTTTGGATGTGAGAGGTCTAGTAATGTTTGCAAAGAATTGGTGCCAAGTATGTTGATGTGGGATTGTATTGGAAGGATTTTTGTTTTATTGCATAAGTGTTGAGTGTTTGTGGTTGCTAGAAAAATGGTGCTTGTTCTGAGGGCTGTTTTGTGTGGTTTACAAGTTTGTTGTATTTGTATGATCTAGTTTTGTGTTATTCTTTGGTTAAAAGAGTGACTGAATGCATATGTGGAGATGTAGGCATTCTGTTTTGAGTGAGCTATTGTTTCATTTATATATTACAGTGTTGCATGTTTGGTTTTTACTGTGGTGTTAGGGTAAGGTCATCTGCTTATAAAAGGACCTACATCTTAAGGGGGCTAGAGGCAATGGGAGGTCATGTGGGATGAGATGAAAGTGTTTTTTTTCTCACACTTGTTTGTGGTTTTCTGTATGAGCAAAGGAGCATGAGGAACTGAGGAAGAAATGGTCTCATTTACTCACATCCATTCTTTAGCTGTCATGTGTAATACACCAAAATCAGAGCCCCCTGTCTAAGGATAAGGAAATATTTAGCAAGCTTTTCATATAGTGAGTCAGTTGTTGTTCACTGATGATACAGTGCTGGTGGCTGATTCATGTGAGAAACTGCAGAAGCTGGTGACTGAGTTTGGTAAAGTGTGTGAAAGAAGAAAGTTAAGAGTAAATGTGAATAAGAGCAAGGTTATTAGGTACAGTAGGGTTGAGGGTCAAGTCAATTGGGAGGTAATTTTGAATGGAGAAAAACTGGAGGAAGTAAAGTGTTTTAGATATCTGGGAGTGGATCTGGCAGCGGATGGAACCATGGAAGCGGAAGTGAATCATAGGGTGGGGGAGGGGGCGAAAATCCTGGGAGCCTTGAAGAATGTGTGGAAGTCGAGAACATTATCTTGGAAAGGAAAAATGGGTATGTTTGAAGGAATAGTGGTTCCAACAATGTTGTATGGTTGCGAGGCGTGGGCTATGGATAGAGTTGTGCGCAGGAGGGTGGATGTGCTGGAAATGAAATGTTTGAGGACAGTGTGTGGTGTGAGGTGGTTTGATCGAGTAAGTAATGTAAGGGTATGAGAGATGTGTGGAAATAAAAAGAGCGTGGTTGAGAGAGCAGAAGAGGGTGTTTTGAAATGGTTTGGGCACATGGAGAGAATGAGTGAGGAAAGATTGACCAAGAGGATGTATGTGTCGGAGGTGGAGGGAACGAGGAGAAGTGGGAGACCAAATTGGAGGTGGAAAGATGGAGTGAAAAAGATTTTGAGTGATCGGGGCCTGAACATGCAGGAGGGTGAAAGGCGGGCAAGGAATAGAGTGAATTGGATCGATGTGGTATACCGGGGTTGACGTGTTGTCAGTGGATTGAATCAGGGCATGTGAAGCGTCTGAGGTAAACCATGGAGAGTTGTGTGGGGCCTGGATGTGGAAAGGGAGCTGTGGTTTCGGGCATTATTGCATGACAGCTAGAGACTGAGTGTGAACGAATGGGGCCTTTGTTGTCTTTTCCTAGCACTACCTCGCACACATGAGGGGGAAGGGGGATGGTATTCCATGTGTGGCGAGGTGGCGATGGGAATGAATAAAGGCAGACAGTGTGAATTGTGTGCATGGGTATATATGTATGTGTCTGTGTGTGTATATATATGTGTACATTGAGATGTATAGGTATGTATATTTGCGTGTGTGGACGTGTATGTATATACATGTGTATGGGGGTGGGTTGGGCCATTTCTTCCGTCTGTTTCCTTGCGCTACCTCGCAAAAGCGGGAGACAGCGACAAAGCAAAATATATTTTCATATACTAACTACATAAGGTCAGCATGAGCGTATGCTTTTCAAGTTTAGTCACCACACTTAAAGAAGCACATAGAACCAATAGAGAAGGTCCAGAGAAGAGCAACAGAGATGGTACCAGAATTGTGAGAGCTAAGTTAAATTTTCCCTCCTTGGGAGAGAGAAGAGTGAGAGGGGGTGACCTGACCAAATCCTTAACACTTTTCAAAACAGGTTGATTATGTGGACAGTGAACAGTTCTTGAAGAGATGTAGGGATGGAGCAACTAGAGGACACAAATTAAGCTAGAAACTTGTTGAACACGATGTGAAGAGGTACATTTTTAGTATAAGAGTGGTGGGTGAATGGAATAAAATGACTAAGTATATGGTTAATGCAGACAGCATACATAAATTTAAGATGTATGATAGAGAATGTTCAAGAGATAGAGCCTTATGAGTGAAAATCTACATCCCCAGAGACTTTTACATTGTTTTCCTGGTTCAGTCCAATGACAGCACATCACCCCATGTATGTTTTCCTGGTTCAGTCCAATGACAGCACATCACCCCATGTATACCACATTGCTCCAATTCACCCTATCCTTTGCATGCCTTTCACACTTCTGTATGTTCATGTCCCAAGCAATGCAAAATCTTTCCTCTCCAACCTTCCATTTCCAGTTTGGTCTCTCTCTCCTTGTTCTTTCCATTTCTGACTGACACATCCTCTTTGTCAGCTTTTTCTCACTCATTCACCTCACACAATCTTCTCTTACTATTACGACTCTCTTTTATCATATCTTATTTGATTAACCCTCAATAAACATACACTGGTGTAATTCTCAAATATTTCATTTCCAACACAGTTACCCTGTTTCTATATTTTTGTCTGAGGCCCTTGCCTTACCTCCATACAGCACTGATGGGAATACTATACCATCAAACATACTCATCTTTTCCCTTAAAGTGAGTGAGCTCTCTTTCCATACAAACATCAATGTCCCAAGATCATAACCCCTATACCCACCCTGTGGCTCACTTCAGCACCCATGGTTCCAATTACTGCCATATCCACTTCACATCCTCCAAGTTCTCTTATTCAAATTAACATTCCAAATAATCTGTCTCTCTTCACTGCTAAAACCAAATACCCTTACTTTTATTCACATTTACTCTCAACTTTTTTTACACACACACTTCCAAACTCAGATGCCAGCTTATGCAGTTTCTCACTTGAATTAGGCACCAGTGCTATAACATCAGCAAGCAACTGACGTATATTCCAGGCCATCCTAACCCCAGCAGATAGCATACCTGCTCCTCTCTCTAAGATCCTTGCGTTAATTTCCTTCACTACCCCATCCCTAAACACATTAAACAGCCATAGGGACATCACAAACTCACCTTCACCCACTCACCCTCCTCTTAACCTACTGTGCACCTGCTTTACTCCCTTGAAAATACTCCAAACTGCTTCCAGTAGCTTACCATAATGTATATTTGTAGTACCCTCCACAGAGCATTATTATCAACCCTATCCTGTCCTTTCTGCAGATCCATAAATGCCACACACAAATCCTTCAATGTTTCTTGAAGTATTTCTCACACACATTCTTCAAAGCAAACACCTGATCCACACATCCTCTACCACTCCTGAAACACTTTGTTCATCCCCATTCTGATTCTCTGTGCATGCTACCATCCTCTCAGTCACCATCATTCATACATCTTACTAGGTACACTCAGCAAACTTGTACCCCTATAATTTGAACACTCACCTTTATCCCTCTTGTCTTTATACAGTGGAACTGCACATGCATTCTGCCAATCTTGAATTCAAGCTCCTTACCATGATCCATTCAGATATTTTAAATGCTAACTCACCAGTCAACAACACAGTCACCTCCTTTCGTAAATTTGACTGCAATACCGTTCACTCCTTATGACCAGGGCTTTGTTGTGGATAGGGGCCTTTTTATTGTTTGTTCTATGTGCATTCTTGCTATTGAGGGAAATGGCAAGCAATTATGAAAACAGTTTATATGTACTGTATATGTAAGGAGGATGATTTTTACACCTCTCATAAGTAAAATCTAGCATCATTTTTTAGGATATGTTGCTTGATGAAAGAATAGAGGATTATCTGTTGTTTACATTAAAAGAACACATAGCTGACATTGAAATTGTGGCTATAAGACTTTACAGGATACTAAATATTCTTGTTATTGGTGTGGATATTTTAGTTTTGTTTTTCATGCTGCCACCCTTAAGAGAACATCTCAAATGCGTATGGTAGTTTTGGTTTTCTCACTAAAACTGATTCTTGATATATGTATCAAAACCTTCTTTAAAGCTTTTCATAATGGGTATATTCCTTTTTTTCTATGAAACCTAGACCTTTCCTTATATCGGTACAGGTACACCACTGAATTTCCGGCAACTGATGGTTCGGCACCTCCTTTAGTCTGGACAGAATTACGTGAGGGAACTTGAAATCATCGCAGCCACCATGCTAGTTTACTGGGCAGCCACAGATGGCGTTGTGTATAGGATACGCTTATTTACATTTTTCACACTGCACTGGTTGATGGTGATACCGCAATTCTGTGAGATTCCTAGCTTATTATGCTTAAATTCAACCCTAGCTAAGACATATGAGAGTGTCAGTCATGGTGTCAAACGTAAACACCAGTCCATATCAATCCAAGATAAAGTAAAACTGTTGAAAAAAAATGGACTGTGGTGTTTCAGTGCGTAAGCTGTGTGACATCTGCGGTATTGGTTCATCAACTGTTTATGATATAAAGAAACAAAGGGAAAATTATTGAAGTTCTATGCAGACCGATTCCAAGAAGCAAATGACGATTAGAAAAACTATGAAAGTTGGTAAAAGTACTGAGCATGATCGATGGTTTCGACAGCATCAGAGTGATGGAGTGGACTTGTCAGGTAGCATGGTAATGGACCAGGCTAAGTTGTTCCATAGAGAACTTGAATTACAACATGAGCTTAACCATAGTGAAGGATAGCTTCAAAGATTCAAGAAGGGTCATGGAATTTCCATGAATAAAGTGTGCAGAGAAAAGGGTCTGCAAACCATGAAGGAGCTGCTGTGTATGTGGACGAATTTGCGAAACTTGTAGCTGACGAGCACCTTAGTCCTGAGCAGGTGTATAATGAAGACGAAACTGAATTATTCTGGCGATGCACACCTAGGAATACACTAACAACAGAAGACGAAGATGACTCTACAGGATTCAAACAATGTAAGGACAGACTTACCATCTTAGGGTGCTTGAACATTTGATGTAAGGGGAGTGGGGGAGGAATGTGATGTATTTAGGGAAGCAGTGATGGCTTGCGGAAAAGATGCTTGTGGCATGAGAAGCGTGGGAGGTGGGCAGATTAGAAAGGGTAGTGAGTGGTGGGATGAAGAAGGAAGATTATTAGTGAGAGAGAAGAGAGAGACATTTGGACGATTTTTGCAGGGAAATAATGTAAATGACTGGGAGACGTATAAAAGAAAGAGGCAGAAGGTCAAGAGAAAGGTGCAAGAGGTGAAAAAGAGGGCAAATGAGAGTTGGGGTGAGAGAGTATCATTAGATTTTAAGGAGAATAAAAAGATGTTTTGGAAGGAGGTAAATAAAGTGCATAAGACAAGGGAACAAATGGGTACATCAGTGAAGGGGGCTAATGGGGAGGTGATAACAAGTAGTGGTGATGTGAGAAGGAGATGGAGTGAGTATTTTGAAAGTTTGTTGAATGTGTTAGATGATAGAGTGGCAGATATTGGATGTTTTGGTCGAGGTGGTGTGCAAAGTGAGAGGGTTAAGGAGAATGATGTGGTAAACAGAGAAGAGGTAGTAAAAGCTTTGCGGAAGATGAAAGCCGGCAAGGCTGTGGGTTTGGATGGTATTGCTGTGGAATTCATTAAAAAAGGGGGTGACTGTATTGCTGACTGGTTGGTAAGGTTATTTAATGTATGTATGACTCATTATGAGGTGCCTGAGGATTGGCGGAATGCTTGCATAGTGCCATTGTACAAAGGCAAAGGGGATAAAAGTGAGTGCTCAAATTACAGAGGTATAAGTTTGTTGAGTATTCCTGAGAAATTATATGGGAGGGTATTGATTGAGAGGGTGAAGGCATGTACAGAGCATCAGATTGGTTTCAGAAGTGGTAGAGGATGTGTGGATCAGGTGTTTGCTTTGAAGAATGTATGTGAGAAATACTTAGAAAAGCAAATGGATTTGTATGTAGCATTTATGGATCTGGAGAAGGCATGTGATAGAGTTGATAGAGATGCTCTTTGGAAGATTTTTTTTTTTTTTTTCATACTATTCACCATTTCCCGCGTTAGCGAGGTAGCGTTAAGAACAGAGGACTGGGCCTCTGGGGAAATATCCTCAACTGGCCCCCTTCTCTGTTATTTCTTTTGGAAAATTAAAAAAAAAAAACAAGAGGGGAGGATTTCCAGCCTTCCGCTCCCTCCCCTTTTAGTCGCCTTCTACGACACGCAGGGAATACGTGGGAAGTGTTCTTTCTCTCCTATCCCAGTGCTCTCACTGAATTGAACCAGGGCATGTGAAGCGTCTGGGGTAAACCATGGAAAGTTCTGTGGGGCCTGGATGTGGAAAGGGAGCTGTGGTTTTGGTACATTATACATGACAGCTAGAGACTGAGTGTGAATGAATGTGGCCTCCGTTGTATTTTCCTAGCGCTACCTTGCACACCTGCGGGGGAGGGGGTTGTCATTTCATGTGTGGCGGGGTGGCGACAGGAATGAATAAGGGCAGACAGTATGAATTATGTACATGTCTATATATGTATATGTATGTGTGTGTATGTATATGTATACGTTGAGATGTATAGGTATGTATATTTGCATGTGTGGACGTGTATGTATATACATTTGTATGTGGATGGGTTGGGCCATTCTTTTGTCTGTTTCCTTGTGCTACCTTGCTAATGTGGGAGACAGCAACAAAGTAAGATAAATAAGTAAATAAAAAATTTCTAGCAGTCCATGGTATACTTTAGACACATGGGAGATGTATAATTAGTGGGTTAGAGGTGTGTTGATGAATCATTATTATGTGACCATAGTTGGTCCGGCAAAATGGTTAATCCAGCAAGGCTTTGGAACCAATAGTGCCAGAAAATTCGTGGTGTACCTGTATTATCAAAATCTTTGGACCATTTCATACTGAAAGTCTAATGCAATTTTAATTTGGGCTCAGGCAGAAGTTGCGTGATATTTGTACATCTCCATGAGAAAAATATGGAATAAACAGACCATTGTATTTACCTAACTTATGGACCTGTGGAACAAGATTATTTGATGAGTCTAATTTGCAATAGATATATATTGCAAATTCTGTTAATCCTGAGATGCACTTCAGTCATACATTTGTTTCTATAAGCATTTTTCTAAGTGACTAAAAGTTGGCTGAATGAAATACGACTACCAAGATCCCACAATTTATTTCTCTGTACCATAGGAACTTTACACCCTTTAGACTGCATGTATTTATCTTGCAGTAATGTTCAAGTGAGCAGTTGATGATGTCTTTTACTCATTCAGTATGTATTGAACAACCATTATCTCCTGATTCTGAAAATATAGTCCTTGTTCTTTTCTTTGTGACTTTTCATTATTATATTTTCCTTTTCATAAGCTGAATGTTGCATGCTGCCTTTGGGGGCTCTTTATCATCGGCAACAGTTTTATAGAGATTAATTGGTACACATGAGTTAGATTTAAGTCCAGTGCATAAGTTATTGTCTTAAATGATAGTAATGGTTATGCTTAGATGTATGGATGTACCTTAGTATTGAGGAGTGCTTAGATCCACCCTCCCACATATGCAGACATCTTTCCTTTTGATTAAGCCTTTGCATTTAACCTCTTAGATGAAGGTCAGCATTTTTTGGAGAAACTGAGTTCTTTTTGACAAAGGACATTTGAAGGTCTAGTTGAAGTGATTGGAAGGGATTGAAAACATGTATCCTTCATATTTCCTACATCATGAAAGTGCTGAATTTCATTGTCACACAAGATAGGTAATCCTGATGCAATATATAGCTGTTTTGATATTGATTCTCATCTTTTTGCTTCAGGCGGTAATGATATCAGAATGTGATGGAGAGTCCTATAATACGGCTGCTACACTTCATTACTGTAGGAGAAGAATACTCACCCCTCGGGATATTATCCTCTGCCTCTTAGGTAGGGAGCAGGGTCTTAATTGGCTAGATAAAAACAGAATGGAATGTTAGATGCAGTTGAATTCACTGATGCTTCATTTGTTGGCAAGAATAATGATAGACTCCCTTTCACTAATATAACAAACATATAAGTAGATAGTGTTTGCAGTGCACTGAAGGCATGGTACCAGGCATTAAAACTTTTTGGAAGAAATCTTACATACAAACTAGAAATATGAGGATCATGACAGAATGCTCATACTTGTGTCTCAATATTTCAAATTATACTTCTTCACGAAAGTTTATCTTTTCAAACATTACAGGATGTATGTATGTAAAAGTTTAATATCTGCTTCAAAATGTTACAGGATATCGGTCATGGAACAAGGATGGTGCTGACCAATCTCTGTGCATAAAGGTCTTCAATGTTGTATATTTTATTTTCCTCTTCCTTTGCCTCTGCATAGGACCTGTTCTGCAGTACAACATCTGTCTCAAGTAATTTCACTCATATATTCCTGTTAAAGAATGCTTCATGGTATTATATATAGCGCTAGGAAAAGACAACAAAGGCCACATTCGTTCACACTCAGTCTCTAGCTGTCATGTGTAATGCACTTAACCCACAACTCCCTTTCCACGTCCAGGCCCCATAAAACTTTCCATGGTTTACCCTAGACCCTTCACATGCCCTGGTTCAATCCATTGACAGCACGTCAACCCCGGTATACCTAATCATTCCAATTCACTCCATTCCTTGCATGCCTTTCACCCTCCTGTATGTTCAAGCCCCGATCACTCAAAATCTTTTTCACTCTATCCTTCCAGGTCCAATTTGGTCTCCCACTTCTCATTCCCTCCACCTCTGACTAATATATCCTCTTTCTCAATCTTTCCTCTCTCATTCTCTCCATGTGACCAAACCATTTCAGTACACCCTCTTCTGCTCTCTCAACCACACACTTTTTATTACTGCACATCTCTCTTACCCTTTCATTACTTACTCGATCAAACCACCTCACTCCACTTATTGTCTTCAAACATTTCATTTCCAACACATCCACCCTCCTTTGCACAACCCTATCTATAACCCATGCCTTGCAACCATATAACATTGGAACCACTATTCCTTCAAACACCCATTTTTGCTCTCCGAAATAACGTTCTCACCTTCCACACGTTCTTCAATGCTCCCAGAACCTTCACCCCTCCCCAATCTTGTGAATCACTTCCGCCTCCATGGTTCCATCTGCAGCTAAGTCCACTCCCAGATATCTAAAACACTTCACTTCCTCCAGTTTTTCTCCATTCAAACTTGCCTCCAAATTAACTTGTCCCTCAACCCTACTGAACCTATTAACCTTGTTCTTATTCACATTTACTCTCAGCTTTCTTCTTTCACACACCTTACCAAATTCAGTCACCAACTTCTCCAGTATCTCACCCGAATCAATCACTAGCACTGTATCATCAGCGAACAACAACTGACTAACTTACCAAACCCTCTCATCTACAACAGACTGCATACTTGCCCCTCTCTCCAAAAGACTTGCATTAACCTCCCTAACAACCCCATCCATAAACAAATTGAACAATCATGGAGACATCATGCACCCCTGCTGCAAACTGACATTCACTGGGAACTAATCATTTTCCTTTCTTCCTACTCGTACACATGACTTTCATCCTTGATAGAAACTTTTCACTACTTCTAGCAACTTACCTCCCTCACCATATACTCTTTATACCTTCCACAGAACATCTCTATCAACTCTATCATATGCCTTCTCCAGATCCATAAATGCTACATACAAATCCATCTGTTTTCTTAGTATTTCCCATATACATTCTTCAACTTGATCCACACATCCTTTACCACTTCTGAAACCGCAATGCTCTTCCCCAATCTGATGCTTTGAACATGCCTTTCCCCACTCAATCAATACCCTTCCATATAATTTCCCAGGAATACTCAACAAACTTATACCTCTCTAATTTGAACACACTCCTTTATCCCCCTTGCCTTTATACAGTGGCACTATCCATGCATTTTGCCAATCCTCAAGCACTTCACCATGAACCATACATACATTGAATATCCTTACCAACCAGTCAACAACACAGTCACCCCCTCTTTTAATAAGTTCCATTGTAATACCATCCAAACCCGCCGCCTTGCCGGCTTTCATCTTCTGCAAAGCTTTCACTACCTCTTCTCTGTTTACCAAGCCATTCTCCCTGGCCCTTTGGTATTAAGTTTTATGATATGTGATAGAGTGTAAGAAAGTAAACTCTAGATTGATATGAGTAAAATGGAAAGTGGATGGAGAGATATGGGTGATTATTGGTGCATATGCACCTGGGCATGGGAAGAAAGATCATGAGAGGCAAGTGTTTTGGGAGCATCTGAGTGAGTGTGTTAGTAGTTTTGGTGCATGAGACCAGGTTATAGTGATGGGTGATTTGAATGCAAAGGTGAGTAATGTGGCAGTTGATGGAATAATTGGTTTACATAGGGTGTTCACTGTTGTAAATGGAAATGGTGAAGAGCTTGTAGATTTATGTGCTGAAAAAGGACTGATGATTGGGAATACCTGGTTTAAAAAGAGAGATATACATAAGTATACATATGTAAGTAGGAGAGATGGCCAGAGAGCGTTATTGGATTATGTGTTAATTGATAGGCACACGAAAGAGAGACTTTTGGATGTTAATGTGCTCCCATAACTTTCGCCCCCTCCCCCATCCTATGATTCACTTCCACTTCCATGGTTCCATCTGCTGCCAAATCCACTCCCAGATATCTAAAACACTTCATTTCCTCCAGTTTTTCTCCATTCAAACTTACCTCCCAGTTGACTTGTCCCTCAACCCTACTCTACCTAATATCCTTGCTCTTATTCACATTTACTCTCAGCTTTCTTCTTTCACACACTTTACCAAACTCAGTCACCAGCTTCTGCAGTTTCTCTCACGAATCAGTTACCAGCGCTGTATCATCAGCAAACAACAACTGACTCACTTCCCAAGCTCTCTCATCCACAACAGACTGCATACTTGCCCCTCTTTCCAAAGCTCTTCCATTCACCACCCTAACAACCCCATCCATGAACAATTTAAACAACCATGGAGACATCACACACCCCTGCCGCAGACCTACATTCACTGAGAACCAGTCATTTTCCTCTCTTCCCACATGTACACATGCCTTACATCCTCGATAAAAACTTTTCACTGCTTCTAACAACTTGCCTATTACACCATATATTCTTAATACCTTCCACAGAGCATCTCTATCAACTCTATCATATGCCTTCTCCAGATCCATAAATGCTACATACAAATCCATTTGCTTTTCTAAGTATTTCTCACATACATTCTTCAAAGCAAACACCTGATCCACACATCCTCTACCACTTCTGAAACCACACTGCTCTTCCTCAGTCTGATGCTCTGTACATGCCTTCACCCTCTCAATCAATACCCTTCCATATAATTTCCCAGGAATACTCAACAAACTGATACCTTTGTAATTTGAACACTCACCTTTATCCCCTTTGCCTTTGTACAATGGCACTATGCATGCATTCTGCCAATCCTCAGGCACTTCACCATGAGCCATACATACACTGAATATCCTCACCAACCAGTCAGCAACACAGTCACCCCCTTATTTTTAATGAATTCCACTGCAATACCATCCAAACCTGCCTTCTTGCCGGCTTCCATCTTCCGCAAAACTTTCAATACCTCTTCTCTGTTTACCAAATCATTCTCCCTAACCCTTTCACTTTGCACACCACCTTAACCAAAACACCCTATATCTGCCACTTTATTATCTAACACATTCAACAAACCTTCAACATACTCACTTTATATCCTTCTCACATCAATACTTGTTATTACCTTCCCATTATCCCCATTCACCGATGTTCCCGTTTGTTCTCTTGTCTTACGTACTTTATTTACCTCCTTCCAAAACATCTTTTTATTTTCTCTAAAATTTAATCATACTCACCCCAACTATTATTAGATTATTCTTGTGTTTAAAGTCACCCTTTTGCAAACAGTGTGACAAATTTCAACTTTGAGATGATTTTTATACATAATATGACTTGGCATAGTCTTAAAGTTATTAGAATTACCAATTTCTTTTCCTTTCCTTTTTATCGAGGATGTAAGGCATGTGTACGTGTAGGAAGAGAGGAAAGTGATTGGTTCTCAGTGAATGTAGGTTTGCGGCAGGGGTGTGTGATGTCTCCATGGTTGTTTAATTTGTTTATGGATGGGGTTGTAAAGGAGGTAAATGCAAGAGTCCTGGAAAGAGGGGCAAGTATGAAGTCTGTTGGGGATGAGAGAGCTTGGGAAGTGAGTCAATTGTTGTTCACTGATGATACAGCGCTGGTGGCTGATTCATGTGAGAAACTGCAGAAGCTGGTGACTGAGTTTGGTAAAGTGTGTGGAAGAAGAAAGTTGAGAGTAAATGTGAATAAGAGCAAGGTTATTAGGTACAGTAGGGGTGAGGGTCAAGTCAATTGGGAGGTGAGTTTGAATGGAGAAAAACTGGAGGAAGTGAAGTGTTTTAGATATCTGGGAGTGGATCTGTCAGCGGATGGAACCATGGAAGCGGAAGTGGATCATAGGGTGGGGGAGGGGGCGAAAATTTTGGGAGCCTTGAAAAATGTGTGGAAGTCGAGAACATTATCTCGGAAAGCAAAAATGGGTATGTTTGAGGGAATAGTGGTTCCAACAATGCTGTATGGTTGCGAGGCGTGGGCTATGGATAGAGATGTGCGCAGGAGGATGGATGTGCTGGAAATGAGATGTTTGAGGACAATGTGTGGTGTGAGGTGGTTTGATCGAGTAAGTAACGTAAGGGTAAGAGAGATGTGTGGAAATAAAAAGAGCGTGGTCGAGAGAGCAGAAGAGGGTGTTTTGAAATGGTTTGGGCACATGGAGAGAATGAGTGAGGAAAGATTGACCAAGAGGATATATGTGTCGGAGGTGGAGGGAACGAGGAGAAGAGGGAGACCAAATTGGAGGTGGAAAGATGGAGTGAAAAAGATTTTGTGTGATCGGGGCCTGAACATGCAGGAGGGTGAAAGGAGGGCAAGAAATAGAGTGAATTGGAGTCATGTGGTATACAGGGGTTGACGTGCTGTCAGTGGATTGAAGCAAGGCATGTGAAGCGTCTGGGGTAAACCATGGAAAGCTGTGTAGGTATGTATATTTGCGTGTCTGGACGTGTGTATGTACATGTGTATGGGGGGGGGGGGTTGGGCCATTTCTTTCGTCTGTTTCCTTGCGCTACCTCGCAAACGCGGGAGACAGCGACAAAGTATAAAAAAAAAAAAAAAAAAAAAAAATTTCTTTTCCTTTCATGCTTCTGTCTTTCTGATGATGTTTTCATATAATTGTATTGCTTTCTTGTAGCATCATCATTTATTTAGTATACTGGTAATGCAATATCATATAATACTAATGTAAAGTAACTATTGAACCCATGTGTTAGCAGAACTAGCAATGTGAATTCATTAGGAGATGTTTATACCTTTGCCTGTCTATCTCAATTTGAATGTGTCAAGATGTTCAGTGTTATAGATGTTTGGTGGATTCTTGGACAACTGTGCCTTTTGTATGAGAATTGTTCTCTGGATATAGATAAATAGATGAAAGTGTGCAGATGTTAATATACTCATTTTTCTTTCAGGAGGGATCAAGGCATAGGAAATGAAATGATGATCCATCATGTAAATTCTTCTTCATTTGGTAAACTATAAGTTGTGTCACCACTTGCAAAGTAGGGGAAACTTTAATTGTCAGGTTAACTATATGGAATAATAATTTTAGTCATCCCATAGCAAACACTTAATTCTTTACAGTGTAGTATGGCATTTCAGTTTGATTAGAAACATTGCCTGAACTATAGATAAACCCAATTCTATTACCTGTTCTAGTTGTGAGAAATACTATTTTTGAAATGGGTACAATTGGAAAGATAATACAGTTTTCCCTTTCAGCTGATGGAGAAAGTCACTGGTGTTCTGGGAGTTTGGCTTTTGTGTACATCATTCCCAGTCTAATGTTTTTCTTTGCCTTCTTGGTGACTTGTGTTATCGTAAGACTTGGGGAATCAGAACATCTACAAACATTATTAGAAAGGGTTAGTTGTTGTTGGTGTATCATTTTTCATTGTGTACTAATTTGGTCAGTTTGAAGCAGTATTTTGAATTGTATATTGTTATAGACTTTTCTTCATAATTTTTTTGTCTCCTATGTACTGTGGTAGTCTTAGGAACAGATAAAGAAATAGCCTCATTTTCATACATCCAGTCTTTAACTGTCATGAACAATACACAAAAACCAGAGCCCTCTCTCTATAGCCAAACCCTGCAGATCTTTCTGTAATTAACTGTCTATTTGTAAAGTATTGGGAGAGAGTTCTCCATTCATGGGGCCCCATCTCCTGAACTTTTTACCAGCAATTACTGTCTCTTGGTTAGTTTATGCCAACCATCCACCATGCTAACACATAACCAGAACTTCTTAACATCATTTCTGACTAAGTTTGCTTTTTGTCCAGCTTTTTTGTCATGTTACTTAACCTGATTTAAAAATTTGAAGGCTGTTGCTAGATCCCTTTATATCTCATCTCCTTTATGGTGGACAGTTTGGTAGCCCTTAGCCTCTCATTTTTGCTCAGTCCTGTTAATTCAGCTACCATCTCAGTTGCTATTCTTTGTACCTTCTCAGTCAGATTTCTGTGGTTCTTTACATGTGGTGACCTCACTTGCAATGCATAATTCAGTTTTAGTTTGATCTGTGTGTTGAATAATGTACCAAACATGACCTTGTCCATATACTCGAATGTGAGTCTTATATATGCTGGCAGTTTTGTTCCCCTTTTCGTTATACACTGGCACCATATAGGAATTCTCCCAATCCTCAGGCACCACACCTTGAGCCATGCATGCATTTAAAATCTTAACTAACCACTCAGTGACATCATTAACCCTGTTTTTGAGAAATTCACTTGCAATTCCTTTCATTCCAACTGTTTTGCCATATCTTATCCTACACAAGGCATTTCCTGTCTCTTCTCTTTTCACCAAACTACCTGCCAAGATTCTCTTACTTTGCATGTTTCCACATCCTAAGCATCCTGCATCTGCTACCGTATCATCTAACATATTCAGTATTCCATCAAAATGCTCAGTCCTTCTCCTCTTAGATGCTCCTCTTTGTATCCTCATAATGAGGTCTTTGTACTTCTATAGGTATGGTGTCCAGACTTGCAAGGAATAACTTGGTTTTGGTCTGATATAGAAAGTGAAAGATCAGAACATGTTTATGTTCATATACTCGAATGCCATTCTTTTATGTGCCAGCAGTTTTCTCCTCCCTTGCCTCTGAACATTGGCACTATACAGATATTCCTCTGACCCTCATACACTACACCTTGAGCCGTGCATACACTGAAAAATGTTGAATAACCACGTAACCTCACTATGACCCCCTTTCCTGAGAAGTTCACCATCATTCATGTCTGCTCCAATAGCTTTGCCACACCTTGTCTTACACAAGGCATTCACTGCCTCTTATCTTTTCACTGACTACTCTCATTTTTTTATTGTGACTGATATGGTATGGACAAGTAACTTGACCAAATCAAGGCCAACTTAGGTGAGAAAAAAATAAAAAGAAAAAGAAAGTAGAAACTAATCAGGGCTCCACTAGTGTTTGTAGACCTAACTCTTAAAGGATGAAAGGCTTATGAAAAGGAAAAAAATAATGAAGAAAGAGAATTTTGTAGTGTAGCATTCAAGGGAAGAAGGAGGCATTATAGCAGCCAATCTTCAAGTGGCTGGTCTCTCCACAGAACCTGTGGGAAGCAACAACCAAACAAGTGCCATGGGTCCAGTCCTTGAAGGTGGGGACACATGTTGACAGTTCATGAGCACAATGGCCAAAATAATACCTATAGAATAGAGGAAGAGCAGCAACATTGCATGTTATGGAAAATGAAGGTTGGAGAGAGGTGATGCCAGGAGAATTACTGAGATGGAAGGTTTTTAATTCCTCTCTATTGATTAAAGAGGTGAAGGATGAACCACTCCAGAAGTATGAATAGTTTTTCATACTTGGGCAAATAGAACTCTGTAGATGTGAAACAGCTGCTCACAAGAAAAATTATCATTGCACCCATACCTGTATCAAACCACCTGTGTGAGGTGGTTTGATCGAGTAAGTAATGAAAGGATAAGAGAGATGTGTGGTAATAAAAAGTGTGGTTGAGAGAGATGAGGGCGTGTTGAAATGGTTTGGACATATGAAGAGAATGAGTGAGGAAAGGTTGACAAAGAAATACATGTGTCAGAGGTGGAGGGAGCAAGGAGAAGTGGGAGACCAAATTGGAGGTTGAAGGATGGAGTGAAAAAGATTTTGAGTGATCGGGACCTGAACATACAGTAGGCATGCAAGGAATAGAGTGAATTGGAACAACGTGGTATACCGGGGTCAATGTGCTGTCAATGGACTGAACCAGGGCATGTGAAATGTCTGGGGTAAACCATGGAAGGGTCTGTGGGGCCTGGATGTGGATAGGGAGCTGTGGTTTTAGTGCATTACACATAACAGCTATAGACTGAGTGTGAATGAATGAGGCCTTTTTGTCTGTTTTCCTGGCACTACCTCGCTGAAGTAGGGGGGTAGCGATGCTGTATCCTGTAGGGCTGGGTGTTGCCAGGAATGGATGAGGGCAAGCAAGTATGAATATATACAAGTACATATATGTATATGTCTGTGTATTTATATGTTTGTATATGTTGATATGCATATGTACGTGTATGTGTTTATGTGTATATGAGTGGATGGGCCAATCTTCATCTGTTTCCTAGCGCTACTTCACTGTTGCAGGAAATGGCAATCAAGTATAATGGATAAACATAAATATCCATTTCATGTGTGGCGGTGTGGCAGCGGGAGTGGATGAAGGCAGCATGTATGAATATGTACATGTGTATATATGTATATGTCTGTGTATGTATATGTATGTTTATGTTGAAATGTATAGGTATGTATATGTGCGTGTGTGGGCGTTTATGTATATACATGTGTAAGTGGGTGAGTTGGGCCATTCTTTTGTCTGTTTCCTTGCGCTACCTTGATAACGCAGGAGACAGCAACAAAGTGTAATAAATGAATAAATAAATGAATAACCTATACAACACTCTCAGCTTTAAGAAAGATGTCTTTGTGATGTTGATTATGTGGGGTTTCCAGGACAGAGTGAAGAACATAGTAATACCCAACATGTTTATATTATTACAGGGTTGAATTTTGGTGTTTTGAAATTGAAGAGAGGGAAGATGAATGATTCTTAGAAAGAGATATAGGGAGATAATGCATCTTAGCACCATTTTATTTTACAAGGACACTGCTGCACAGGTACAACTTGAGAGAGGAAGTATGATCTGTTTGAGAAAGAGAATGAGTCTGAAAGAGAAGAAAAGTGAGTTCAAGTATGTAAAGTGAAATCATCTGCACAAGAGTGAATTGAGTTAAAAGTAGAAGAGAGATCATTTATTGAGAGAAGAAAGAGAGTAGGTGATAAGACAGAACCCTGAGAAACACTAGTATTGATAAGATAGAAAAGATAAGTTACTCCATTGATGAGTACTCTGATGGATTGGTCAGAAAAGAAACTTCATTAGAGAACAGAGAGAAGCAGTGAAACCAGAGGAAAATATTTTAGAGAGAAAAGACATGCCACATGCTGTCAAATGCTTTGGAGGTGTTGAGGGCTATGACAAAAGTTTCACCAAAATCCATTGGAAAGAAGGACCAGAGGTCAGTTACAAAGGAAAGATCACCTAGCACTGCAAAATCCATACTGGTGATCTGAAAGAAGGGATTGGGATTCTAAGTGCTTAATGAAGTGAGAATTTAGGAAAGTTTCAAAGACTGGAGTTAGCAGAATTGAGAGCAGGGGGAGATAGATGGTGGATTAAAGTGGTCTCTTTGGGGTGGGCTGCAGCAGGTGGAAGGGAAAGTGGAAACCCTGGCTTTTTTGGCAGAGGTGAAATAGGCAAGCAAATATTGGAGCTAGCTCAGGAGTACACTCCCTTAGAACTCGAGGAAGTATTTCATCAGAGCCATATTCCTTGTCCACTTGGATCTGGGAGAGAACCTTGAAGACCACAAAGATTGGTTAGACTCTAACCAGAATGATCCTGGTGGAGCCAAGGCTTTCTTTTCCTCTCCTTAATGATCTGGAACAATCAATCACACCCTACCCGAGTTCCTGACCCTCAAGACCATTCTTCTTACACACCTGACCTCTTTTTCATCTCTGAACCCTCCTTCTACACATATACCATTTCTGCCCCCTTTGGGTCCCCTGAACACAAACTTATTTCTATCATTTCTAATTTGGCACAAGCATCCTCTATCCCAACCCTCCAAATGCCAACTTTGGCACTTTGGAAGAGCTCACTAGTTATTCCTGCCCAGATTCTTTACTGAATTTCCCTGAAATGGGTGAAGAGAATTTAGGAGATGGCATAGGTTCAGAGGGAGGAGACAAGGTTGAAAGATTAGAATCTGAATCATCCAGAGTTGAATTAGAGGAAAACAAGATACTGAAAAGAGGTGCTTTATCAGGTGGAGAACAGTACATTGATAAGGTTGGAAAAGACAAGGAAAGGTTGAATTTTAGTTGTTGGAGATGCTTTTGAGTTAGGACCGAAGATGTTTGTCAATAGAAGTCAAGTCAGCACACTTTCTTTTTATAGAAGTGCACTTGGCTCTTCGAGGAACAGCTTTGCATTGATTGCATGCAGAAATGAAAGCAGAGTGGGTTTCTGAGGAAGGGAAGAGTTTCATGGTCAAGTACACACTGTCCCTAAAATGACATTCATGAGAGCAGTAGCATTTAAACCATGATTGAGGATAAAGAGAGACAGAAGATGGGATGTAGGACTCCATCCCAACCAAAGTATCCTCTGCTGTCCATTCAGCACAGCATGAGGCATCCCAACCAGAGAAGCAGTACCCATTTCAGGGAAATTCAGTAAAGAATCTGGGCAGGAATAACTAGTGAGCTCTTCCAAAGTGCCAAAGTTGGCATTTGGAGGGTTGGGATAGAGGATGCTTGTGCCAAATTAGAAATGATAGAAATAAGTTTGTGTTCAGGGGACCCAAAGGGGGCAGAAATGGTATATGTGTAGAAGGAGGGTTCAGAGATGAAAAAGAGGTCATGTGTGTAAGAAGAATGGTCTTGAGGGTCAGGAACTCGGGTAGGGTGTGATTGATTGTTCCAGATCATTAAGGAGAGGAAAAGAAAGCCTTGGCTCCACCAGGATCATTCTGGTTAGAGTCTAACCAATCTTTGTGGTGTATATTGAAATCCCCTGAATGGAGGATCTTGGTGAATGGATGAGAAGAGTACAGAGCTTTGTGGCAAGAAGTTAAATGGTCAAAGAGTTGTACATAGCTGGAAGAATTAGGGGAGAAATGAATTAAACATAAAAGCAGTGTAGTAGAAGGTAAGAGAGATTTTGAGCCAAAGGACATCAGAGCCATGAGGTGAGCAATAGGTGTTTTTGTACTACAGTAGCAGAAATGATGATAGAGATTATAGTTGGAGATCTGATGGTGCAGAGAGAAGCTGCCTTAGACAGTTGGCATTCAAAGAGAGGTTAAAGATGTAAGGAAGTATTCAGATGATGTTCCACAGAGGGAAGGTTAGAATGAAGACCATGAGTGTTGCAGAAATATGTGTGGATGTATATATATGTATATACATGTGTATGGGGGTAGGTTGGGCCATTTCTTTCGTCTGTTTCCTTGCGCTACCTCGCAAACGCGGGAGACAGCGACAAAGCAAAAAAAAGAAAATATATATATATATATATTTTTTTTTTTTGCTTTGTCGCTGTCTCCCGCGTTTGCAAGGTAGCGCAAGGAAACAGACGAAAGAAATGGCCCAACCCACCCCATACACATGTATATACATACGTCCACACACGCAAATATACATACCTACACAGCTTTCCATGGTTTACCCCAGACGCTTCACATGCCTTGATTCAATCCACTGACAGCACGTCAACCCCGGTATACCACATCGCTCCAATTCACTCTATTCCTTGCCCTCCTTTCACCCTGCTGCATGTTCAGGCCCCGATCACACAAAATCTTTTTCACTCCATCTTTCCACCTCCAATTTGGTCTCCCTCTTCTCCTCGTTCCCTCCACCTCCGACACGTATATCCTCTAGGTCAATCTTTCCTCTCATTCTCTCCATGTGACCAAACCATTTCAAAACACCCTCTTCTGCTCTCTCAACCACGCTCTTTTTATTTCCACACATCTCTCTTACCCTTACGTTACTTACTTGATCAAACCACCTCACACCACACATTGTCCTCAAACATCTCATTTCCAGCACATCCATTCTCCTGCGCACAACTCTATCCATAGTCCACGCCTCGCAACCATACAACATTGTTGGAACCACTATTCCTTCAAACATACACATTTTTGCTTTCCGAGATAATGTTCTCGACTTCCACACATTCTTCAAGGCTTCCAGAATTTTCGCCCCCTCCCCCACCCTATGATCCACTTCCGCTTCCATGGTTCCATCCGCTGCCAGATCCACTCCCAGATATCTAAAACACTTCACTTCCTCCAGTTTTTCTCCATTCAAACTCACCTCCCAGTTGACTTGACCCTCAACCCTACTGTACCTAATAACCTTGCTCTTATTCACATTTACTCTTAACTTTCTTCTTTCACACACTTTACCAAACTCAGTCACCAGCTTCTGCAGTTTCTCACATGAATCAGCCACCAGCGCTGTATCATCAGCGAACAACAACTGACTCACTTCCCAAGTTCTCTCATCCCCAACAGACTTCATACTTGCCCCTCTTTCCAAAACTCTTGCATTCACCTCCCTAACAACCCCATCCATAAACAAATTAAACAACCATGGAGACATCACACACCCCTGCCGCAAACCTACATTCGCTGAGAACCAATCACTTTCCTCTCTTCCTACATATATGTGTGTGTTCCTATGAGTCCACAAGGAAAATGAAACACGAAAAGTTCCCAAGTGCACTTTCGTGTAATAATCACATCATCAGGGGAGACACAAGAGAGGAATATAACATTCAGTTGATATACATCGAAGAGACGAAGCTAGGACGCCATTTGGTTCACATGTTTACCAAATGGCATCCTAGCTTCGTCTCTTTGATGTATATCAACTGACTGTTATATTCCTCTCTTGTGTCTCCCCTGATGATGTGATTATTACACGAAAGTGCACTTGGGAACTTTTCGTGTTTCATTTTCCCCGTGGACTCATAGGAATATCTTGATCACGCGCAAAATTGTGATCCTTTCCAATATATATGTGTATGTGGTGGGTGGGGAGGAGCCTTCTACTTTACTATCCTGTCTCCATCTTTTTCACTCCCTGCACCTTCCTCTAGACCTCATCTTTCTGGTGTACATCTCCCAGTTACTCCCATTCCTTCCCTGCAGGTAACCGTCAATCACCTCTGGGAATAGAGGAGAAAGAACACTGCCTAGTATTCCTATGTTTCGTGGAAGGTAACTAAAAGGGGCAGAAGTTGGGGGCTGGAAACCTTTCCCTTCCTGTATTTCAATTTCTGAAAGATGGAACAGAAGAAGGAGCCACATGAGGAGTCCACATCCTCCTCTGAGTTTCAGGCTAGGGCATCTGAATGTGCATGGATGTAACAGGATTTGAAGAATGAAGAGATATAAAGCATATTTTGGGAGAGTAACTTGGATGTTCTGTCTCTGAGTGAAACAAAGCTCAAGGGGAAGGGGGAGGAATGGTTTAGAAATTTACTTGGGGTAAAGTCTAGGGTTAGTGTAAGGGCAGTAGAAGTGGAGGTGTGGCACTTCTGCGAGAGGAAGAGGTGTGGGAATGTGTGATTAGTGTCAGGAATTGAGCTTGACTAATATGGGTGAAAATGAAATTTGATTACGAGGGGTGGGTGACTATTAGTGCTTGTGCACTTGGTAGTGAGAGAAGTAAGAAAGAGAGAGAGAGAGGCAAGTGTTTTGTGAGTTTTTGAGTATGTGATCAATATTTGTGATCACTATTTGCATTTTACATGGAGAGAGTTTTACACTTATCTTACCCGTTCTTCTTAACCTTTTATACAGTATTTCTGCCGTGTTCATGCACACAGACACCCAAGCTTATACCAGATAACCATTCAGTCAACTATCCTCTAGGGGAGGATTTGAACCTATGTGGGTTTGATCCCACGCGGCCTGTGCGTGGATGATGGTCTGTAATGCCAACTTCTATGCCACGGTGGTCCATGTGTGCATTAGCAATTGTGATGCAAGGATCACATAATAGTGTTATAGTTTCATTGCAAGAGTAGTTTACATAACAGTGGAGGTAATGATTAAGAGGCATGGCATACCCATTGTCAGTGAAAATTAAGAACAACCTGTGAAGCTGTTTGCTGAAAAAGAACAGAATATCTCATTTAAAAAGAGAGACACACACAAGTATACATGGATGAGTTAGTTTTATTGATCAATGGGCATTAGTGTATTATATCCAAATTGATGGACATTCTGAGGAGAGACCTTTAGATCTTAATGTACTGGGAGAGACAGCTGGTGGGATATCTGATCAGTGAGGCTTAGGGAAAATAAGAAATCTGATTGGTGGTAAGTGGGTGGTGTGAGTGAGTGAGCTTGGAAGAGAGGCTTGTGTTATGAGGTACCAGGAGAGATTAGGTGAAGAATGATGAAAGTTGAGAGTAAACAAAACTTGGGGAGTGGGCAAGGAATGAAAGGTATTTTGGGAAGCATTGTAGGTAGTAGTTTGTAGGCAGCCAATGACCAGGGAGTTTATTACCAGTACTATCCGCCTGGGTATTAGGAGGATTAGTGACATCTGCTTAGTAAGCCAGCACTTTAGTGGTTGTCAAGTTGCACTCCTCTGACCTAGGTAGCTGTCTTTTCTATCTGCCTCATTAACATTTGGACTACTGGCATTCTGTCCACAAACATACAATCTCCCCTTGTCATTTGTAACACTTTTCAATGTTTAGCTCACGCAGCTCATTCTTCGTAACTCCAGATTTTCCTGTAGTGAGCACTATACGCTAGCCCTGCCTTTTGGCAAAATGGTAGGAGCAGTAGATAGAAGTAGTGGGTACGAACATTTAGGCAGGAGCTTTAGGTAGGAACATTAGGTGGAAGTAGCAGATAGGAGCCTTAGATTGAAATATTCGTTATGAACTTTAGGTTAAAGCCTCTGCAAACACTGCAAAAGATTTGCCTTTTGCCAGTGGCCTGTTAAGGGTGAGGCATTAAAGGCTAAGAAGTGGCACTGGAGTTCTTCAGTTATGGAGACTGTGTTGCCGTGGCCACCCCTTTGATGGACTTCCATTTGGAATGGGCATCAGAGACATGAATAGTTAGAATACTTACATGTTTGAGAAAATTGTGTGGTAAGCAGAAGGTTGGTTGTGGGTGTGTGAGAAAGGGTAGTGAGTAACGATATGAGGAAGTTATATTGTTAATGGAAGAGAAAAGAAAGAATTCTTTCACATTTCTTATACTTAGTCACTCTCTCCTGCGTTAGCGAGGTAGCGCAAGGAAACAGACGAAAGAATGGCCCAACCTACCCACATACACATGTATATAAATGAATGCCCTCACATGAACATATACATACCTATACATTTCAACGTATACATATATGCACATGCACAGACATGTACATATATACACATGTTCATATTCATACTTGCTGCCTTCATCCATTCCTGTTGCCACCCAGTCACACATGAAATGCCACCCCCTCCCACCGTGTGCATGAGGTAGTGCTTGGAAAAGACAGCAAAGGCCACATTTGTTCACACTCAGTCTCTAGCTGTCATGTGTAATGCACTGAAACCGCAGTTCCCTTTCCACATCCAGGCCCCCAAACTTTTCCATGGATTACCACAGATGCTTCACATGCCCTGGCTCAATCCATTGACAGCACGTCGACCCCAGTATACCACATCGTTCCAGTTCACTCTGTTCTTTCCACACCTTTCACCCTCATATATGTTCAGGCCCAGATCACTCAAAATCTTTTTCACTCCATCCTTCTACCTCCAATTTGGTCTCCCACTTCTCGTTCCCTCCACCTCTGACACATATATCCTCTTTGTCAATCTTTCCTCACTCATTCTCTCCATGTGACCAAACCATTTCAATACACACTCTTCTGCTTTCTCAACCACACTCTTTTTATTACCACACATCTCTCTTACCCTATCATTACTTACTCGATCATATTGTCCTCAAACATCTCATTTCCAACACATCCACCCTCCTCCACACAACCCTATCTATAGCCCATGCCATGCAACCATGTAACATTATTGGAACCACTATTCCTTCAAACATACCCATTTTTGCTCTCCGAGATAACTTTCTTGCCTTCCACACATTCTTCAATGCATCCAGAACCTTCGCCCCTCCCCCACCCTGTGACTCACTTCTGCTTCCATGGTTCCATCCGCTGTTATATCCACTCCCAGATATCTAAAACACTTCACTTCCTCCAGTTTTTCTCCATTCAAACTTACCTCCCAATTAACTTGTCCCTCAACCCAACTGAACGTAATTACCTTGCTCTTATTCACATTTACTCTCAGCTTTCTTCTTTCACACTCTTCACCAAACTCAATCACCAACTTCTGCAGTTTTTTCACCTGAATCAGCCACCAGTGCTGTATCATCAGCAAACAACAACCTTTTCACTTCCCAAGCCCTCTCATCCACAACAGACTGCATATTTGCCCTTCTCTCCAAAATTCTTGCATTCACCTCCCTAACAAACCCATCCACAAACAAATAAACAACCATGGAGACATCACGCACCCCTGCTGCACACCTATATTCACTGGGAACCAATCACTTTCCTCTCTTCATACTCATACACATGCATTACATCCTTGATGAAAACATTTCACTGCTTCTAGCAACTTACCTCCCACACCATATACTCTTAATACCTTCCACAAAACATCTCTGTCAACTCTATCATATGCCTTCTCCAGATCCATAAATGCTACATACAAATCCATCTGTTTTTCTAAGTATTTCTCACATACATTCTTCAAAGCAAACACCTGATCCACACATCCTCTACCACTTCTAAAACCACACTGCTCTTCCCCAGTATGATTCTCTGTACATGCCTTTACCCTCTCAGTCAATACTCTCCCATATAATTTCCCAGGAATACTCAACAAACTTACATCTCTGTAATTTGAACACTCGCCTTTATCCCCTTTGCCTTTGTACAATGGCACTATGCATGCATTCTGCCAATCCTCAGGCACTTCACCATGAACGATACATACATTGAATATCCTTACCAACCAGTCAACAACACATTCACCACCTTTTTTAATAAATTCCACTGCAATACCATCCAAACCCGCTGCTTTGCCGGCTTTCATCTTTTGCAAGTCTTTCAATACCTCTTCTCTGTTTACCAAACCATTCTCCCTAACCCACTCACTGCGCACACCTCCATGACCAAAACACCCTATATCTGCCACTCTTTATCATTAAACATTCAACAAACCTTCAAGATACTCACTCCATCTCCTTCTCACTTCACCGCTACTTGTTATTACCTCCCCATTATCCCCGTCACCGATGTTCCCATGTGTTCTCTTGTCGTACGCACTTTATTTACCTCCTTCCAAAATTTCTTTTTATTCTCCGTAAAATTTAATGATACTAGCTCACCCGAACTCTCATTTGCCCTCTTTTTCACCTCTTGCACTTTTCTCTTGACCTCCTGCCTCTTACTTTCATACATCTCCCAGTCATTTGCACTACTTCCCTGCAAAAATCGTCCAAATGCCTCTGTCTTCTCTTTCATTAGTACTCTTACTTCTTCATCCCACCACTCACTACCCTTTCTAATCTGCCCATCTCACACCTTTCTCATGCCACAAGCATCTTTTGTGCAAGCCATCACTGCTTCCCTAAATGCATCCATTCCTCCCCCACTCCCCTTATGTCATTTGCTCTCACCTTTTCCCATTCTGCACTTAATCTCTCCTGGTACTTCCTCGCAAAAGTCTCCTTTCCAAGCTCACTTACTCTCACCACTCTCTTCACCCCAACATTCTCTCTTCTTCTCTGAAAACCTCTACAAATCTTCACCTTCGCCTCTACAAGATAATGATCAGACATCCCTCCAGATGCCCCTCTCAGCACATTAGCATCCAATGGTCTCTCTTTCATGCGCCTATCAATTAACACGTAATCCAATAACGCTCTCTGGCCATCTCTCCTTCTTACATATATGTCTCTTTTTAAACCAGGGTATTCCCAATGACCAGTCCTTTTTCAGCACACAAATCTGCAAGCTCTTCACCATTTCCATTTACAACACTGAACACCTCACGTACACTAATTATACCCCCACTGCCACATTACTCACCTTTGCATTCAAATCACCCATCACTATAACCCAGTCTCATGCATCATAGCTGCTAACACACTCTTTCAGCTGCTCCTAAAACACTTGCCTCTCATGATCTTTCTTCTCATGACCAGGTGCACAGGCACCATTAATAACCCATTTCTCTCCATCCACTTGCACTCTATCACACTCCCATAACTGCTGCTTCAGGAGTAGTGTTACTCCTTTCTTTGTTCTTGTCCTCTCACAAACCCCTGACTTTACTCCCAAGACATTCCCAAACCACTCTTCCTCTTTACCCTTGAGCTTTGTTTCACTCAGTGATGGTTGATTTGATTGAAAAGGTGAGTAATGTGGCAGTTGACAGTATAATTGGTGTACATAGGGTGTTCAATGTTGTAAATGGAAATGTTGAAGAGCTTGTAGATTTGTGTGCTGAAAAACACCCTCTTCTTCTCTCTCAACCACACTCTTTTTATTACCACACATCTCTCTTACCCTTTCATTACTTATTCGATCAAACCACATCACATCACATATTGTCCTCAAACATCTCATTCTAACACATCCACTCTCCTCCACACAACTCTATCTATAGCCCATAGCTCACAACCATACAAAATTGTTGGAACCACTATTCCTTCAAACATAACTATTTTCGCTTTGCAAGATAATGTTCTCGACTTCCACACATTTTTCAACACTCCCAGAACTTTCACCCCCTCCCCCACCCTATGATTCACTCGCACTTCCATGGTTCCATCTCCTGGAGGGAACGAGAAGTGGGAGACCAAATTGGAGTCGGAAAGATTGAGTGAAAAAGATTTTGAGTGATCGGGGCCTGAACATGTAGGAGGGTGAAAGACGTGCAAGGAATAGAGTGAATTGGAACGATGTGGTGTACCGGGGTCGACGTGCTGTCAATGGATTGAACCAGGGCATGTGAAGTGTCTGGGATAAACCATGGAAAGTTTTGTGGGGCCTGGATGTGGAAAGGGAGCTGTGGTTTCGGTGCATTATACATGACAGCTAGAGACTGAGTGTGAACGAATGTGGCGTTTGTTCTCTTTTCCTAGCACTACCTTGCGCACATGCGGGGGGAGGGGTTTGTCATTTCATGTGTGCCGAGGTGGCGACGGGAATGAATAAGTGCAGACAGTATGAATTATGTAAATGTGTATATATGTATATGTCTTAGTGTGTTTATATTTATGTATACATTGAGATGTATAGGTATGTATATGTGTGTGTATGTGTGGACGTATGTGTATATACATGTGTATGTGGGTGGGTTGGGCCATTCTTTCGTCTGTTTCCTTGCGCTACCTTGCTAACGCGGGAGACAGCGACAAAGTATGACAAAATAGATAAAATGAATAAAATGTATATGTATGTCTGTATATGTATATGTATGTATACTTTGAAATGTGTATATTTGTGTGTGGGTGTTTATGTATGTACATTTGTATGTGGGTGGGTTGGGCCATTCCTTGCCTGTTTCCTTGCGCTGCCTTACTGACATGGGAGAGGGTGATTAAGTATAATAGATAAATGAATATAAGATCCATCAAACTCTCTCTCAACACCTCCCCTGGTCTGGATGTCCTTCATATTCTTTTTTTACCAGAAACAGTTTAATCATACTCTTGTGTGTCCTGTTTTCCTGTTTTTTTTTTTTTTTTTTTTTTTTTTTTTTTTTATACTTTGTCGCCGTCTCCCGCGTTTGCGAGGTAGCGCAAGGAAACAGACGAAAGAAATGGCCCAACCCCCCCCCCCCCCCATACACATGTACATACACACGTCCACACACGCAAATATACATACCTACACAGCTTTCCATGGTTTACCCCAGACGCTTCACATGCCTTGCTTCAATCCACTGACAGCACGTCAACCCCTGTATACCACATGACTCCAATTCACTCTATTTCTTGCCCTCCTTTCACCCTTCTGCATGTTCAGGCCCCGATCACACAAAATCTTTTTCACTCCATCTTTCCACCTCCAATTTGGTCTCCCTCTTCTCCTCGTTCCCTCCACCTCCGACACATATATCCTCTTGGTCAATCTCTCCTCACTCATTCTCTCCATGTGCCCAAACCATTTCAAAACACCCTCTTCTGCTCTCTCAACCACGCTCTTTTTATTTCCACACATCTCTCTTACCCTTACGTTACTTACTCGATCAAACCACCTCACACCACACATTGTCCTCAAACATCTCATTTCCAGCACATCCATCCTCCTGCGCACATCTCTATCCATAGCCCACGCCTCGCAACCATACAACATTGTTGGAACCACTATTCCCTCAAACATACCCATTTTTGCTTTCCGAGATAGTGTTCTCGACTTCCACACATTTTTCAAGGCTCCCAAAATTTTCGCCCCCTCCCCCACCCTATGATCCACTTCCGCTTCCATGGTTCCATCCGCTGACAGATCCACTCCCAGATATCTAAAACACTTCACTTCCTCCAGTTTTTCTCCATTCAAACTCACCTCCCAATTGACTTGACCCTCACCCCTACTGTACCTGTTGTCTTTATGATATATATTGATATCTGTATAATTTGCAATGCATGCTTGTTGATGCCCATAATCTATATATTCTTTCCCCATTTTCGTTTGTACATGGGACCTCATTCTGTCCTGTCATTCATTATTTTGCTCTGTTCTCCCCCTAGCCATTCAAGCTGCTTAACCTAGCCATTCAAATTGCCCATTACACACAGGTTCAAGATTGATGATAAATGTTTCATATATAGGAAAAAATTTGCAATCGGAAAGATACTGTCAGCGACATGAAACTTGCTGATATATTTAATCTTAGTAGTGTTTCTCACATGGTTCTTAGTTCTTCATTAATACACTAGTTTATTTGTATTAAAGAAGAAAAATCTAATTTACATTAGGGTTGTTATTATTGCAGTGATTGAGGGATTAAGTGACCTCAGACTAATGATGTAATTGATGTATATTGGAATAAGGAACCTGTTGTTACAGGTATATCTGCTAGCATCATGTTCCCCTTGGGAATTGGTGAAACAGCGTCGTCTTTGGAGTATATTTGTGGGCTGGCTGATGATGGGGATCTTCTGCTTAGTTATGTCCCTCACTTCCATGGTTCTACATCTCTTTGCTGCATCCCATATTTCATATAGCTTCATTAAACCCCAGTAAGTGCATCATTTTCCATTATGGAAGTTTTGGTTTGGTTTTGATTTCACTTAATCTGACAATAAGCAAGCTATGGTGAACTAAGCTTTGCATTGCCTTTGAGTCATCCAGCTGAACTACTTAATCAAAAAGAGGACCTGTTGTTGAAACAACAGGCCAATTGACTGGGTAATGACTTTCATGCTTCTAACATAGTTGTACAACTCCTTAGGGTTTCTTTTGCTATTTTCAGTAAAATATGTTTCATATTGACATTTAGTTTGTTCTTAGGTATTATGTTCCTTTCATCTAATTAGAGACTTTTAGCCTTCTGTGAATCTTGTAGAGTAGTAACAGCATTAACTCCAGGATGCACTACCAGATGATAAGCATATTAGGCTTCCCAGCCACAGTAGCTATCAGATTTAACCTACAAAGCATTTGACTTATGTCATCTTGAGTCTTCCTTAGTGAAAGCAGTAATGAGAATAAGTAAGATTGATTGTCTTGTGTGTCTTTGGAAAATAGTTCAAGATTATTTCTCCAGATCAGGTAAATGAAGTACATGTGGGAATTAATGCATATAATGTTTTAAGACAGTTGATTCACAAATGTCAGCCATCATCATCTGATGGTCCTGTATAGGATGGCAGCCATTGTCACATGATTTAACCTTTCCCACCACTGCTGAGATATCCAGCTAATGTATCATACCATTAGTGGCCTATATAGGTCTCCTACATCACCAGAAAGGTATATAAAAGAATTCTGCTGTCCTTAGTATCCATAAAGCAACCATTATAGGTGCATGGCTGTCAGCCATCTTGTCGTATGTACTAAGTAACCCCCACAGATAATATTTAGATTGTTGGAAAACCTAAGTGATAAGGAGGAACACTTACCATTTATAACAGTTGATGAGGAAAGTGAAGGAGAAGAACGAGAAGGATGTGAAGAAATGTGGCTCAGGCAATGATTATGTAAGATGGAAGGATGCCAGCATCCACATTCCCACCCTCTTCACATTTGGCCTTTGTTCGCGTAGAAGAAATTGCTTAACAACTGCACCAAAATTCTGTATAATTAATCTTAGAATGATTGTAACAAAAAACTGTGAATAGCTAGAATACTTCCAAACAAAAAAAAACAAATTCTTTACATTTATGCCACCTATTCTCCATTCTCACATGTATTTTTTATTTCACTAGTGTAATATTTTAGATATATTTTTTTATTTTTTTTATTTATTTATTATACTTTGTTGCTATCTCATGCATTAGCGAGGTAGCGCAAGGAAACAAATGAAAGAATAGCCCAACCCACCCACATACACATGTATATACATAAACGCCCACACATGCACATATACATACCTATACATTTCAATGTATACATACATATACGTACACAGACATATACTTACATACAAATATACATATTCATACTTGTTGCCTTCATCCATTCTCGTCGCCACCCCACCACACATGAATATAGTACCCCCCTCACCTCGTGCACGCACGAGGTAGCACTAGGAAAAGACAATAAAGGTCACATTCGTTCACACTCAGTCTCTAGCTGTCATGTATAATGCCTCGAAACCATAGCTCCCTTTCTGCATCCAGGCCCTACAAAACTTTCCATGGTTTACCCCAGACACCTCACATGCCCTGGTTCAGTCCATTGACAGCACGTTGACCCTGGGATACCACATCGTTCCAATTCAGTCTATTCCTTGCATGCCTTTCACCCTCCTGTATGTTCAGGCCCCGATCGCTCAAAATTTCTTTCACTCCATACTTCCACCTCCAATTTGGTCTCTCACGTCTCCTCGTTCCCTCCACCTCTGACACATATATCCTCTTTGTCAATCTTTTCTCACTCATTATTTCCATATGACCAAGCCATTTCAAGAGATCCCCTTCTGCTCTCTCAATCACACTCTTTTTATTACCACACATCTCTCTTACCCTTTCATTACTTACTTGATCAAACCACCTCACACCACATATTGTCCTCAAACATTTCCAACGTATCCACCCTCCTCCGTGCAACCCTATCTATAGCCCATGCCTCACAACCATATAACATTGTTGGAACCCCTATTCCTTCAAACATACCTGTTTTTGCTCTCTGAGATAACGTTCTTGCCTTCCACATATTCTTCAACACTCCCAAAACCTTCGCCCCCTCCCCCACCGTGTGACTCTCTTCTGCTTCCATGGTTCCATCCGCTGCTATATCCACTCCCAGATATCTAAAACACTTCACTCCCTCCAGTTTTTCTCCATTCAAACTTACCTCCCATTTGACTTGTCCCTCAACCCTACTGACCCTAATAACTTTGCTCTCATTTTTATTTACTCACAGCTTTCTTCTTTCACACACTTTACCAAACTCAGTCATCAGCCTCTGCAGATTCTCACCTGAATCAGCCTCCTGTGCTGTATCATCAGCGAAGAACAACTGACTCACTTCCCAAGCCCTCTCGTCCACAGCAGACTGCATGCTTGCCTCTCTTTCCAAAACTCTTGCATTCACAGTTATAAAGAGATAGGTTAGGGGAACTTGGATTCTCATGGTGGCAGAGAGTCATGGGGAGACAAGTTCTTAGAGTGCATTCAGGAAAATTTCCTTTGTTGATATGTCACTGAGCATACTTGGATGAAAAGGATTAGTACGCTATAATTTCTAGATCTTATTTTTATACATACTAGCATAGATATTGAGAATATTGTATTTGGTGCACCAATTGGAAGTTATCATGTAAAGTTAAGTTTTCCTGTGTGGTAATTAAAAGAGGTGGGAGCCCTCTTCTAAGGATCATCAGATGATGTTAGGGACTGTTTAAGGGTTATATCAATCTTAGTAAGCCTTGTAATTTTTGGATGGAACAATGTGCATTTGTATAGAATTATGTTTTTGGAATTATTTGCTTAATTGGATATTTAATGAAGTTTCTGTTATTGAGATTTTATGTCAGTCTTTTCAATGCTAATCTTGTTAACTTTTTCTGAGTGTATTGAGTATTATGATTATATTGATTAATGATATAGTGTTAAACTTTGTCTTCACTTTTGTAATTTCTTTCTACTTTCATACTTATTGGCAATTTCTTGCAGACACAGAAAAGGCCTTATTTGCTCATATCCATTCTCTAACTGTCATGCATATTGCACCAAAATTACAGGCTCCACAGACCTTTCTGTATTTACCCTTGGCTGCTTCATATACCCTGGTTCTGCCCATTGACATGTCACCCCCTGTGTACCACATCGCTCCACTTCACATTGTCCCGTTTATGTCTTTCACCCTTCTGCATGTTCAGGCCCCAAACAATCAAAATTTTATTCACTCCATCCTTCCATCTCCAGTTTGGTCCCCCTTCTCCATGTCCCCTCCACTTCTGAGACTTGTGTCCTCTTTGTCAGCCTCTCCTTCCTTATTCTCTCCAAATGTCCAACTCAGCTCTGCACACCCTCTTCAACTTTCTCAACATATTCCTTTTGTTACCACACCTCCCTCTTACCCTACAATTACTTAGACAACCCTCCTCACACCACTTACTGTCCTCAAGCATTTCATTTCCAACACATTTGCCCTCGTGTGTGCATTCTCATCTATAGCCTATGCCTTGCATACATACAACAATATTAGGACTACTATACCTTCAAACACAACCATTATCACCCTTCCAGTTAGTGACCCACCTTTTCACACATCATTCAAAGCTCCCAGTACCTTTACCCCCTCACCCATCTAATGACTTAGCCCATCTTCCATGGTTTCATTCACTACCATGTCCACTCTCAGGTTTCTAAAACTCTTCACTTCCTCCATGTTTTCTCCATTTAAATTCACACCCCAACTAACCTGTTATACCCTTCTTGCTTGGGGTTTGTAAAATTTATGATTGTTCTTTAGGTTGATGACCCTGTCTCAGTCATATCTAGTAAGTGCTCTGAGGAATTTTTCTGTTTATTTACCAAAATACTTATTCAAGCATCATTCTTTCAAGGTGGCTTTATTTTTTCATGAATATTTCAGGAGTAAAGCTGATCAGATTTTTCTGTGTGGTGGAGCACTGGGATCACTCTGGCTTGAAGATATTGTACTTGTGTTGGGTGTCCTGCTTTATTGCACCCAGTGTCACTTGCTGTCAAGGCTTCTTGATATCATCAGAACAACTTTATACCAAGGTGCAACTTCTCTCATGGGTATCAAAAAGGTAATGTTTAAATATTAAATGAATCAGCACTGTTATGCAGGGCTTATGCTCTGTGTTTGGAACATTTGTGACAAGTTGTCATTGTGATATCTCCAAAGCATTCACAGAATTGAAGAAGTTTCCATGAGCTCTGTTCAACTTTAATTTTTGATGGGATTTGATGTGTTTACTGGTACAAAACTGTGTAAACTTCCCTCTTTTTTGTGATATGTAATAACTATCTTGTAGTGACTATCATTATAGAGCCCTTGTTAAGCTAACCCTTGTTGAATTCAGGATGCAGTGTCTTGAAAGTGGGTGTTCGAGAGTGTTAGGTTTTTCATTTGCTTGAGTTATTAGGTTATACCTGTTTAGATGAGTCATCATGAAACAATTTTTTTTTACTAAGTCTAAGTTTGAAAAGGCATGCTGATGCAATTATGTGTGACATATTTACTCAGGATATGTATATTCATAACCACATGCTTACCAAGTTTGCAGGAATCAGTGCATACACATACAGTTTGAAACTTCAAACAAAAATTCACAATAATATACTGGTTATTTGAGTAGCTCTTCATTTCTGTGTTTCCATGTACCAGCACAGGGTCTGTTCCTTCAAGAATACAAGATGTGAAAAAGTGTGACCAAAACAGTAGTAAATATTGCTGTAATACAAGAATCTTGGAAATATGCTTTGGTACAGCCTGTCCCAAAGAAAGGAGACTGTTTTAACCCTTGTAACCATTGCCCCATTGCTTTCACTTCTGCTTTTTCCAAAGTCTTCCCAATCTCCTTAACTTCCACTTTCTTCAGTATTCAAAATTCCAATCTCTTTATGCAAGTTTGCTAGGTGATGTATGTGATTCATCTCTGGTTTTCCTCTCTCAGGTATTTTAGTGAATCTTTTTTATAGTCTTCACCACTTTTAAAGCATTGGATAGCATGTGTCACATCTTTTCTTCCTATGCTTCTCTCCTTTGGCTTTTTTATCTTTAAGTTTTCAAATACACACCAGATTTTTTCTTCGGTTTCATTGTTGTGGTCAATGATGGCATAGCATGTCTCTTTCCAAGTCAACTGTGTTATTCCTTGAGATTCTGGCCTATTACTTACTTTCTTTTTTCTCTACATAGATCATGGGAGGTAAAGGCAAGAGTTTTGGAAAGAGGGGCAAGTATGAAGTCTGTTGGGGATGAGAGAGCTTGGGAAGTGAGTCAGTTGTTGTTCGCTGATGATACAGCGCTGGTGGCTGATTCATGTGAGAAACTGCAGAAGCTGGTGACGGAGTTTGATAAAGTGTGTGGAAGAAGAAAGTTAAGAGTAAATGTGAGTAAGAGCAAGGTTATTAGGTACAGTAGGGTTGAGGGTCAAGTAAATTGGGAGGTGAGTTTGAATGGAGAAAAACTGGAGGAAGTGAAGTGTTTTAGATATCTGGGAGTGGATCTGGCAGTGGATGGAACCATGGAAGCAGAAGTGGACCATAGGGTGGGGGAGGGGGCGAAAATTCTGGGAGCCTTGAAGAATGTGTGGAAGTCGAGAACATTATCTCGGAAAGCAAAAATGGGTATGTTTGAAGGAATAGTGGTTCCAACAATGTTGTATGGTTGCGAGGCGTGGGCTATGGATAGAGTTGTGCGCAGGAGGATGGATGTGCTGGAAATGAGATGTCTGAGGACAATGTGTGGTGTGAGGTGGTTTGATCGAGTAAGTAACGTAAGGGTGAGAGAGATGTGTGGAAATAAAAAGAGCGTGGTTGAGAGAGCAGAAGAGGGTGTTTTGAAATGGTTTGGGCACATGGAGAGAATGAGTGAGGAAAGGTTGACCAAGAGGATATATGTGTCGGAGGTGGAGGGAACGAGGAGAAGAGGGAGACCAAATTGGAGGTGGAAAGATGGAGTGAAAAAGATTTTGTGTGATCGGGGCCTGAACTTGCAGGAGGGTGAAAGGAGGGCAAGGAATAGAGTGAATTGGAGCAATGTGGTATACCGGGGTTGACGTGCTGTCAGTGGATTGAATCAAGACATGTGAAGCGTCTGGGGTAAACCATGGAAAGCTGTGTAGGTATGTATATTTGCGTGTGTGGACGTATGTATATACATGTGTATGGGGGGGGTTGGGCCATTTCTTTCGTCTGTTTCCTTGCGCTACCTCGCAAACGCGGGAGACAGCGACAAAGTATAAAAAAAAAAAAAAAAAAAAGATCATCTTTCAGTTACCTCCAAACCTGCTTGCTGTTATGCTGACAATTCCACTTCAAATGCTTCTCACCTTCCCACATCTCCTCATTCTGACAGTCACTTTTTTCCACATTGAACGCATTCTTCTCTTAATTTGGACATATGCAACAGTGTGGAGAGGGGAAACAATAACTTGGTCAGATATGTTTGGTCTTCCAGGCTCTAAACCTCTTTTGGCTTGGTATGTAGTTAGTTGGATTGGGATTGATTCTCCTTTTGCGACCAGGATTGTCTTATAGAGTCCATGATGTTACAGTAGTGGCTGTTAATATGGATTTCTAAAGGAACTTCTTGGATTGTTTTCAAGAAACACCTTTGTTTATTGATATCTCTGTTTAAAGCTACTGACAATATTTTTGGGGTTTTGGTATAACATTATCAGAAACTAGTGTTCCAGAATTGAGTGCCATTTATCTTTAAGCTCAGGTATTTTCTTTAGTTTCCTGTAGTTTTTCTTTTAACGCCTAATATGCTATAATCATCAGCTAAAGGTGCATTGTTCACTGCTAATATTGTCAGTAGTGAAATGATGGTTCCCACTTTCATCTGAATACACACCTCATGTTTGATTCCACCACTTATCCATATATGTCATTAGCATTCACCTATCATAGCTGGCAAAAAATATTTTATTCCTTAGGAATGTATATATTAAAAGGTGTATATTACACCAACTCCCACTCTCTCTCACGACTTAAAACATCAGCTAATGATTTATGTAATTTTAGAATAAAGGAACAATTGCCGTAGGATTATAGCTGAAATTTCAGTGATTAGAAAATGTTAGTGTTTGTGTTTATTTGGTAAGATCTTGTACAATAAATAGTGTAATTAAGTGTGAAAGTGCATAGAAAATGGCAACCAAAAACATAAGCACATTTTAGACTGCAGACATATTCACATAAGATAGCCCCTACACCCCATTTACATGGTCTGCTCTATGTATACAGAGTACACATACTAGACGTGCCAGAAATGGCACTCCCAAAAATGGGCTATCATTAACAAAAGCCCATGCCAAGCTTAGTTTTGGCATATATTTACTCAAACACACACAACACAATTCAGCCATAGCAAATGTAAAGTAATAGGGATGGAACATAGCGAAAGGTAATCTCAATATGATTATTAACAAGCAGAAAATAAGCCTCAAGATTCTGTGAGAGAGGGACCTTGGGGTAGACATCATCCCTAACATGTCACCAGAGTCCCAGATTAGCAGAACAGCTGAGGAGACAAATTGTCCCCTAGCAAATATTAGAATAGCTTTCAAGTGTATTGATAAGGAAATATTTAGCAAGCATCAGAAATGCTTTCAAGTATATGGATTAGGAAATATTTAGCAAGCTATTCTTGTCCTTCATAAGGCCAAACCTAGAAGATGAGTCCCATGTTCGGTCACTGCACCTAAAGAAGCTCAAAGAACTCACTGAGAAAGTTGATAGGAGGGCAACAAAGATGGTACCAGAGTTGAGAAAGCAAAGCTAAAGGTAAAGGCTAGAGGCTTTAGATTTACCCACCTTGAAAATGAGAAGACTAAGGGGATGGCCTGATCTCAACCTTTAAGTTTTCAAAAGGGACCAACGAAGTGTACAGTGGACAGTGCTTTGAGAGATGTACAGATAAAGTAACCAGAGGACTAACATGAAATCAAGTAAGAAATTTTTAAATAAGGATGTAAAGAAATACATTTATAGTGTAAGAGTGGTGGATGAATGGAATGGATTGACTGAGGGCGTAGTTGATGTCAACATTATGCATAAATTCAGGAGATTGTTTGATGGTATAAAGGGTTAAAGTGATGGAACTCCATAAGTGTGAAACTCTCTCCCCCTGCAGTACAAATAGGTAATCATCCACAGACTTCTGTGTTGTAGCAGTTAGCATGTATGGGCCACGTGGGATCAGATCTGCATGGGTTTAAAACCTCGTTAAGGTAAACAGTTCACAGTCCACCCAGCTGTTCATTCTCCTTTAGGGAGATGGTCGATGAAATGGGTACCTGGCATAAGTTAGAATGTATGTGTGTGTGCATACATACATAGGAGTAAATACATTGGACATATGTACAAGGTTATGAGATGGAGCAACGCTCTCTCCTTGTAACACACACACATACACATACACACACATTCATATATGTTAGAGGAGCAATTTCCACATAGGTTGAGATGACAAGCAGAGTGTCACAGGAATAGGTTCTGGGACCATTACTACTCTTGATCTTTATTAATGACTTGCTTGAAGGTATAGAATCTTTCCTGAATATGTTTACACATGATGTAAAGGTCAACAGGGAAGAGAAAAGAGAGGATGGTTGCCCCAGCTTTCAAGTGGACCAAAAGAAACCCCAAAGTTGGTCTGGAACATTGTTGGTGAAATGCAACCCAAGCAGATGTAAAGTAATGAGGATTGGACTGAGCAGAAAACAACCACAATACAATTATTTTCTAATGGGAAATAAGCTTTAGGATTCTTTGTTTGAGAAGGACTTTCAAGCTGACACCATCCTAACCTGTTGCAAGTCCCACATTAGGAGATAAGTTAGGGAGACAACCTGTTTGCAGGCAAATATCAGTATAGTTTTCAAGTTTCTGGATTTTATTATTATTATTATTGTACTTTGTCACTGTCTCCCGCGTTAGTGAGGTAGCGCAAGAAAACAGACGAGAGAATGCCCAACCCAACCACATACACATGTATATACATACATGTCCGCACACGCAAATATACATACCTATACATCTCAACGTATGCATATATATACACACACAGACATATACATATATACACATGTACATAATTCATACTGTCTGCCTGTATTCATTCCCATCGCCACCCCGCCACACATGAAATAACAACCCCCTCCCCCCGCATGTGTGCGAAGTAGCACTAGGAAAAGACAGCAAAGGCCACATTTGTTCACACTCAGTCTCAAGCTGTCATGTATAATGCACCGAAACCACAGCTCCCTTTCCACATCCAGGCCCCACAGAACTTTCCATGGTTTACCCCCCAGACGTTTCACATACCCTGGTTCAATCCATTGACAGCAAGTCAACCCCGGTATACCACATCGTTCCAATTCACTCTATTCCTTGCACGCCTTTCACCCTCTTCCATGTTCAGGCCCTGATCACTCAAAATCTTTTTCACTCCATCTTTCCACCTCAAATTTGGTCTCCCACTTCTCCTCGTTCCCTCCACCAATGACACATATATCCTCTTTGTCAATCTCTCCTCACTCTTTCTCTCCATGTGACCAAACCATTTCAAAACACCCTCTTCTGCTCTCTCAGACACACTCTTTTTATTACCACACATCTCTCTTACCCTATCATTACTTGCTCGATCAAACCACATCACACCACATATTGTCCTCAAACATCTCATTTCCAGTACATCCACCCTCCTTTGCACAACTCTATCTATAGCCCACACCTCACAACCATATAACATTGTTGGAACCACTATTCCTTCAAACATACTCATTTTTGCTTTCCGAGATAATGTTCTTGACTTCCACACATTCTTCAAAGCTCCCAGAACTTTCACCCCCTCCTCATCCCTATGATTCACTTCCGCTTCCATGGTTCCATCCGCTGCCAAATCCACTCCCAGATATCTAAAACACTTCACTTTCTCCAGTTTTTCTCCATTCAAACTTACCTCCCAATTGACTTGTTCCTCAACCCTACTGTACCTAATAACCTTGCTCTTATTCACATTTACTCTTGGCTTTCTTCTTTCACACACTTTACCAAACTCAGTCACCAGTTTCTGCAGTTTCTCACACGAATCAGCCACCAGCACTTTATCATCAGCGAACAACAACTGACTCACTTCCCAAGCTCTCCCATCCACAACAGACTGCATACTTGCCCCTCTTTCCAAAACTCTTGCATTCACCTCCCTAACAACCCCATCCATAAACAAATTAAACAACCATGGAGACATCACACACCCCTGCCACAAACCAACATTCACTGAGAACCAATCACTTTCCTCTCTTCCTACACGTACACATGCCTTACATCCTTGATAAAAGCTTTTCACTGCTTCTAACAACTTACCTCCCACACCATATATTCTTAATACCTTCCATAGAGCATCTCTATCAACTCTATCATATGCCTTCTCCAGATCCATAAATGCTACATACAAATCCTTTTGCTTTTCTAAGTATTTCTCGCATACATTCTTCAAAGCAAACACCTGATCCACACATCCTCTACCACTTCTAAAACCACACTGCTCTTCCCCAATCTGATGCTCTGTACATGCCTTACCCTCTCAATCACTACCCTCCCATATAATTTCCCAGGAATAATCAACAAACTGATACCTCTGTAATTTAAGCACTCACTTTTATCTCCTTTGCCTTTGTACAGTGGCACTATGCAAGCATTCTGCCAATCCTCAGGTACCACACCATGAGTCATACATACATTGAATAACCTTACCAACCAGTCAACAATACAGTCACCCCTTTTCATCTTTCCTAACCCTCTCACTTTGCACACCACCTCGACCAAAACACCCTATATCTGCCACTCTATCATCAAAAACATTCAACAAACCTTCAAAATACTCACTCCATCTCCTTTCTCACACTCACTCCATCTCCTTTCTCACATCACCACTACTTGTTATCACCTCCCCATTAGCCCCCTTCACTGAAGTTCCCATTTGTTCCCTTGTCCTACGCACTTTATTTACCTCCTTCCGAAACTTGATATGCTTCTCAGGTTTGGTCTTTGCACCTAAAGCTGTGAAAAGACCTCAGAGAGAAGATCCAGGTGAAGGCAACTAAGATAACACCAGAATTAAGAGAGCTAAGTTGCAGGCAAAGGCTAGAGACTTTAAATCCACCTTCCTTGATTCATTTCATCCTTACCTCATATTGTCTTTATATTCACAGGTGCTTATACTTATACCTGTGCATACTTCACAATGCCGGTCTTTTCTTTCATCCACATTGTTCTTGATCCATTCCATCCATGTTCAGTAACACTATCCCATATGCTCTGTGATAGTGCAATTGCACATCCTTCTTTCCTTTTTTTTTTTTTTTTTTTTTTTTTTTTTATACTTTGTCGCTGTCTCCCGCGTTTGCGAGGTAGCGCAAGGAAACAGACGAAAGAAATGGCCCAACCCCCCCCCCCCATACACATGTACATACACACGTCCACACACGCAAATATACATACCTACACAGCTTTCCATGGTTTACCCCAGACGCTTCACATGCCTTGCTTCAATCCACTGACAGCACGTCAACCCCTGTATACCACATGACTCCAATTCACTCTATTTCTTGCCCTCCTTTCACCCTCCTGCATGTTCAGGCCCCGATCACACAAAATCTTTTTCACTCCATCTTTCCACCTCCAATTTGGTCTCCCTCTTCTCCTCGTTCCCTCCACCTCCGACACATATATCCTCTTGGTCAATCTCTCCTCACTCATTCTCTCCATGTGCCCAAACCATTTCAAAACACCCTCTTCTGCTCTCTCAACCACGCTCTTTTTATTTCCACACATCTCTCTTACCCTTACGTTACTTACTCGATCAAACCACCTCACACCACACATTGTCCTCAAACATCTCATTTCCAGCACATCCATCCTCCTGCGCACATCTCTATCCATAGCCCACGCCTCGCAACCATACAGCATTGTTGGAACCACTATTCCCTCAAACATACCCATTTTTGCTTTCCGAGATAATGTTCTCGACTTCCACACATTTTTCAAGGCTCCCAAAATTTTCGCCCCCTCCCCCACCCTATGATCCACTTCCGCTTCCATGGTTCCATCCGCTGACAGATCCACTCCCAGATATCTAAAACACTTCACTTCCTCCAGTTTTTCTCCATTCAAACTCACCTCCCAATTGACTTGACCCTCACCCCTACTGTACCTAATAACCTTGCTCTTATTCACATTTACTCTCAACTTTCTTCTTCCACACACTTTACCAAACTCAGTCACCAGCTTCTGCAGTTTCTCACATGAATCAGCCACCAGCGCTGTATCATCAGCGAACAACAATTGACTCACTTCCCAAGCTCTCTCATCCCCAACAGACTTCATACTTGCCCCTCTTTCCAGGACTCTTGCATTTACCTCCCTTACAACCCCATCCATAAACAAATTAAACAACCATGGAGACATCACACACCCCTGCCGCAAACCTACATTCACTGAGAACCAATCACTTTCCTCTCTTCCTACACGTACACATGCCTTACATCCTCGATAAAAACTTTTCACTGCTTCTAACAACTTGCCTCCCACGCCATATATTCTTAATACCTTCCACAGAGCATCTCTATCAACTCTATCATATGCCTTCTCCAGATCCATAAATGCTACATACAAATCCATTTGCTTTTCTAAGTATTTCTCACATACATTCTTCAAAGCAAACACCTGATCCACACATCCTCTACCACTTCTGAAACCGCACTGCTCTTCCCCAATCTGATGCTCTGTACATGCCTTCACCCTCTCAATCAATACCCTCCCATATAATTTACCAGGAATACTCAACAAACTTATACCTCTGTAATTTGAGCACTCACTCTTATCCCCTTTGCCTTTGTACAATGGCACTATGCACGCATTCCGCCAATCCTCAGGCACCTCACCATGAGTCATACATACATTAAATAACCTTACCAACCAGTCAACAATACAGTCACCCCCTTTCTTAATAAATTCCACTGCAATACCATCCAAACCTGCTGCCTTGCCGGCTTTCATCTTCCGCAAAGCTTTTACTACCTCTTCTCTGTTTACCAAATCATTTTCCCTAACCCTCTCACTTTGCACACCACCTCGACCAAAACACCCTATATCTGCCACTCTGTCATCAGACACATTCAACAAACCTTCAAAATACTCATTCCATCTCCTTCTCACATCACCGCTACTTGTTATCACCTCCCCATTTACGCCCTTCACTGAAGTTCCCATTTGCTCCCTTGTCTTACGCACCCTATTTACCTCCTTCCAGAACATCTTTTTATTCTCCCTAAAATTTACTGATAGTCTCTCACCCCAACTCTCATTTGCCCTTTTTTTCACCTCTTGCACCTTTCTCTTGACCTCCTGTCTCTTTCTTTTATACTTCTCCCACTCAATTGCATTTTTTCCCTGCAAAAATCGTCCAAATGCCTCTCTCTTCTCTTTCACTAATACTCTTACTTCTTCATCCCACCACTCACTACCCTTTCTAAACAGCCCACCTCCCACTCTTCTCATGCCACAAGCATCTTTTGCGCAATCCATCACTGATTCCCTAAATACATCCCATTCCTCCCCGACTCCCCTTACTTCCATTGTTCTCACCTTTTTCCATTCTGTACACAGTCTCTCCTGGTACTTCCCCACACAGGTCTCCTTCCCAAGCTCACTTACTCTCACCACCTTCTTCACCCCAACATTCACTCCTCTTTTCTGAAAACCCATACTAATCTTCACCTTAGCCTCCACAAGATAATGATCAGACATCCCTTCAGTTGCACCTCTCAGCACATTAACATCCAAAAGTCTCTCTTTCGCACGCCTGTCAATTAACACGTAATCCAATAACGCTCTCTGGCCATCTCTCCTACTTACATAAGTATACTTATGTATATCTCGCTTTTTAAACCAGGTATTCCCAATCATCAGTCTTTTTTCAGCACATAAATCTACAAGCTCTTCACCATTTCCATTTACAACACTGAACACCCCATGCATACCAATTATTCCCTCAACTGCCACATTACTCACCTTTGCATTCAAATCACCCATCACTATAACCCGGTCTCGTGCATCAAAACCGCTAACACACTCATTTCTTTCCTTTATCTCTGATAATTTTCTTTCATTCCTGTCTATACAACTTCCATGCCCTCCCACAATTTGCATTCAACATTTACACCCCATACACCCTGCCCAAGGTTATGGGTAAGGGAGAATGGTTTAATTAAGAGAGAAGAGGTGGTGAAAGCTTGCAGAAGAGGAAATCTGGCAAGGTGGCGGTTTGGATGATATTGCCGTTGAAGTTATTAAGAAAAGGGGTGACTGTGTTGTTGGTTGGTTAGTAACCATATTCAGTGTGTGTATGGATCATAGTGAAGTGCCTGAGGATTGGCATAATGCGTGCATAGTGCCATTGTACAAGGCAGAGAGGATAAAGATGAGTGTTCAAACTACACAGGCTTAAGTTTGTTGAGTATTGTTGGAAAATTATCTGGGAGGTTATTGATTGAGAGGATGAAGGCATGTACAGAGCATTAGATTGGGGAAGATCAGTGTGGTTTCAGAAGTGGTAAAGGATATGTGGATCAGGTGTTGCTGTGAAGAATGTGTGTGAAAATTACTTGGAAAAACAGATGGATTTGTATGTAGCATTTATGGATCTTGAGGTCTTAAGAGTGTATGGTGTGGGTGGTAAGCTGCTAGAAGTAGTGAAAAGTTTTTACCAAGGATATAAGGCATGTGTGTGATTAGGAAGAGAGGAGAGATTGGTTCCCAGTGAAGGTCAGTCTACAGCAGGGGTGTGTGATATCCCTATGGTTGTTTAAATTGCTTATGGATGGGGTTGCTAGGGAGGTAAATGCAAGAGTTTTAGAGAGAGGGGTGAGTATGCGGTCTGTTGTGGATGAGGGGGCTTGGGAAGTGAGTCAGTTGTTGTTTGCTGATGATACAGTTCTGGTGGCTGATTCGAGGGAGAAACTGCAGAAGTTGGTGACTGAGTTTGGAAAAGTGTGTGAAAGAAGAAAGTTAATAATAAATGTGAATAAGAACAAGGTTATTAGGTTCAGTAGGGTTGAGGGATGTGATTTTGAATGGAGAAAAATTGGAAGAAGTGAAATGTTTTAGATATCTGGGAGGGGACTTAGCAGCAAGTGGAACCATGGAAGCGGAAGTGAGGCACAGGGTGGGGGAAGAGGGTGAAGGTTTTTGGAGTGATGAAGATGTGTGGAAGGAGAGAATGTTATCTTGGCTAGCAAAAATGGGTATGTTTGAAGGAATAGTAGTTCCAAAAATATTATATGGTTGTGAAGCATGGGCTATGGATAGGATTGTGCGGAGGAGGATGGATGTGCTGGAAATGAAATGTGTGAGGACAGTATGTGGTGTGAGGTAGTTTGAGCGAGTAAGTAATGAAAATGTAAGAGAGATGGGTGGAAATTAAAAGAGTGTGGTTGAGGGAGCAGAAAAGGGTGTGTTGAAATTATTTGGACATATGGAGAGAATTAGTGAGGAAAAATTGACAGAGGATATATGTGTTAGATATGGTGGGAACAGAGAGAAGTGGGAGACCAAAGTGGAGGTGGAAAGATGGAGTGATAAAGATTTTGAATGATCGGGGCTTGAACATACATGAGGATGAGAGGTATGCAAGGAATAGAGTGAATTGGAATGATGTGGTATACCAGGGTTAATGTGCTGTCAGTGGACTGAACAAGGGCATGTGAAATGTCTGGGATAAACCATGGAAAGTTCTGTGTGGCTGTGATGTGGAAAGGGAGCTGTGGTTTCGATACATTACACTTGACAGCTAGAGACTGAGTGTGAATGAATGTGCCCGTTTTTATCTGTTTTTCTGGCGCTACTTTGGTGAAGCAGGGGGTAGCAATGCTGTTTCCTGTGGGGCAGGGTAGCAATAGGAATAGATGAAGGCAAGCAAGCATATATATATATATATATATATATATATATATATATATATATATATATATATATATATATATATATATATATTTATTTATTTATTTATTTATTTATTTTGCTTTATCGCTGTCTCCCGCGTTAGCGAGGTAGCGCAAGGAAACAGACGAAAGAATGGCCCAACCCGCCCACATACACATGTATATACATACATGTCCACACACGCACAATATACATACCTATACATCTCAATGTACACATATATATACACACACAGACATATACATATATACACATGTAGATAATTCACACTGTCTGCCTTTATTTGTTCCCATCGCCACCTTGCCACACATGGAATAACAACCCCCTCCCCCCTCATGTGTGTGAGGTAGCGCTAGGAAAAACACCAAAGGCCCCATTCGTTCACACTCAGTCTCTAGCTGTCATGCAATAATGCACCGAAACCACAGCTCCCTTTCCACATCCAGGCCCCACACACTTTGCATGGTTTACCCCAGACGCTTCACATGCCCTGGTTCAATCCATTGACAGCACGTCGACCCCGGTATACCACATCGTTCCAATTCACTCTATTCCTTGCACGCCTTTCACCCTCCTGCATGTTCAGGCCCCGATCACTCAAATTCTTTTTCACTCCATCTTTCCACCTCCAATTTGGTCTCCCACTCCTCCTCGTTCCCTCCACCTCTGACACATATATCCTCTTGGTCAATCTTTCCCCACTCATTCTCTCCATGTGACCAAACCATTTCAAAACACCCTCTTCTGCTCTCTCAACCACACTCTTTTTATTTCCACACATCTCTCTCACCCTTACATTACTTACTCGATCAAACCACCTCACACCACATATTGTCCTCAAACATCTCATTTCCAACACATCCACCCTCCTGCGCAGAACTCTATCCATAGCCCATGCCTCGCAACCATACAACATTGTTGGAACCACTATTCCTTCAAACATACCCATTTTTGCTTTCCGAGATAATGTTCTCGACTTCCAAACATTCTTCAAGGCTCCCAGAATTTTCGCCCCCTCCCCCACCCTATGATTCACTTCCGCTTCCATGTTCCATCCGCTGCCAGATCCACTCCCAGATATCTAAAACACTTCACTTCCTCCAGCTTTTCACCGTTCAAACTTACCTCCCAATTGACTTGACCCTCAACCCTACTGTGCCTAATAACCTTGCTCTTATTCACATTTACTCTTAACTTTCTTTCACACACTTTACCAAACTCAGTCACCAGCTTCTGCAGTTTCTCACATGAATCAGCCACCAGCGCTGTATCATCAGCGAACAACTACTGACTCACTTCACAAGCTCTCTCATCCACAACAGACTGCATACTTGCCCCTCTTTCCAAAACTCTTGCATTCACCTCCCTAACAACCCCATCCATAAACAAATTAAACAACCATGGAGACATCACACACCCCTGCCGCAAACCTACATTCACTGAGAACCAATCACTTTCCTCTCTTCCTACACGTACACATGCCTTACATCCTCGATAAAAACTTTTCACTGCTTCTAACAACTTGCCTCCCACACCATATATTCTTAATACCTTCCACAGAGCATCTCTATCAACTCTATCATATGCCTTCTCCAGATCCATAAATGCTACATACAAATCCATTTGTATTTCTAAGTATTTCTCGCATACATTCTTCAAAGCAAACACCTGATCCACACATCCTCTACCACTTCTGAAACCAGAGTGCTCTTCCCCAATCTGATGCTCTGTACATGCCTTCACCCTTTCAATCAATACCCTCCCATATAATTTACCTGGAATACTCAACAAACTTATACCTCTGTAATTTGAGCACTCACTCTTATCCCCTTTGCCTTTGTACAATGGCACTATGCAAGCATTCCGCCAATCCTCAGGCACCTCACCATGAATCATACATACATTAAATAACCTTACCAACCAGTCAACAATACAGTCACCCCCTTTTTTGATAAATTCCACTGCAATGCCATCCAAACCTGCTGCTTTGCCGGCTTTCATCTTCCGCAAAGCTTTTACTATCTCTTCTCTATTTACCAAATCATTTTCCCTAACCCTCTCACTTTGCACACCACCTCGACCAAGACACCCCACATCTGCCACTCTATCATTAAACACATTCAACAAACCTTCAAAATACTCACTCCATCTCCTTCTCACATCACCACTACTTATCACCTCCCCATTAGCCCCCTTCACTGAAGTTCTCATTTGCTCCCTTGTCTTACGCACTTTATTTACCTCCTTCCAAAACATCTTTTTATTCTCCCTGAAATTTAATGATACTCTCTCACCCCAACTCTCATTTGCCCTCTTTTTCACCTCTTGCACCTTTCTCTTGAACTCCTGCCTCTTTCTTTTATACCTCTGCCACTCATTTGCATTTTTTCCCTGCAAAAATCGTTCAAATGCCTCTCTCTTCTCTTTCACTAATACTCTTACTTCTTCATCCCACCACTCACTACCTTTTCTAATCAACCCACCTCCCACGCTTCTCATGCCACAAGCATCTTTTCCGCAAGCCATCACTGCTTCCCTAAATACATCCCATTCCTCCCCCACTTCCCTTACCTCCTTTGTTCTCACCTTTTTCCATTCTTTACTCAGTCTCTCCTGGTACTTCCTCACACAAGTCTCCTTATCAAGCTCACTTACTCTCACCACTCTCTTCATATATATATATAGTTGTTGTTCGCTGATGATACAGCGCTGGTGGCTGATTCATGTGAGAAACTGCAGAAGCTGGTGACTGAGTTTGGTAAAGTGTGTGAAAGAAGAAAGTTAAGAGTAAATGTGAATAAGAGCAACGTTATTAGGTACAGTAGGGTTGAGGGCCAAGTCAATTGGGAGGTAAGTTTGAATGGAGAAACACTGGAGGAAATAAAGTGTTTTAGATATCTGGGAGTGGATCTGGCAGCGGATAGAACCATGGAAGCGGAAGTGAATCATAGGGTGGGGGAGAGGGCGAAAATCCTGGGAGCATTGAAGAATGTGTGGAAGTCGAGAACATTATCTCGGAAAGCAAAAATGGGTATGTTTGAAGGAATAGTGGTTCCAACAATGTTGTATGGTTGCGAGGCGTGGGCTATGGATAGAGTTGTGCGCAGGAGGGTGGATGTGCTGGAAATGAGATGTTTGAGGACAATGTGTGGTGTGAGGCGGTTTGATCGAGTAAGTAATGTAAGGATAAGAGAGAGGTGTGGAAATAAAAAAGAGCATGGTTGAGAGAGCAGAAGAGGGTGTTTTGAAATGGTTTGGGCACATGGAGAGAATGAGTGAGGAAAGATTGACAAAGAGGATATATGTGTCAGAGGTGGAGGGAACGAGGAGAAGTGGGAGACCAAATTGGAGGTGGAAAGATGGAGTGAAAAAGATTTTGAGTGATCAGGGCCTGAACATGCAGGAGGGTGAAAGGCGGGCAAGGAATAGAGTGAATCGGATCGATGTGGTATACCAGGGTTGACGTGCTGTCAGTGGATTGAATCAGGGCATGTGAAGCGTCTGGGGTAACCATGGAAAGTTGTGTGGGGCCTGGATGTGGAAAGGGAGCTGTGGTTTCGGGCATTATTGCATGACAGCTGGAGACTGAGTGTGAACGAATGGGGCCTTTGTTATCTTTTCCTAGCGCTATCTCGCACACATGAGGGGGGAGGGGGATGGTATTCCATGTGTGGCGAGGTGGCGATGGAAATGAATAAAGGCAGACAGTGTGAATTGTGTGCATGGGTATATATGTATGTGTCTGTGTGTGTATATATATGTATACATTGAGATGTATAGGTATGTATATTTGCGTGTGTGGACGTGTGTGTATATACATGTGTATGGGGGTGGGTTGGGCCATTTCTTTCTTCTGTTTCCTTGCGCTACCTCGCAAATGCGGGAGACAGCGACAAAGCAAAATAAAGAATAAATATATATATATTTTTTTTTTTTTTTTTTTTTTTTTTCTAAAAGAAGGAACAGAGAAGAGGGCCAGGTGAGGATATTCCCTCAAAGGCCCAGTCCTCTGTTCTTAACGCTACCTCGCTATCGCGGGTAATAGCGAATAGTATGAAAAAAAAAAAAAAAAATATATATATATATATATATATATATATATATATATATATAATATATATGTCTATGTATATATCTATGTGAAGCATATGGGATAAACCATGGAAAGTTCTGTGGGGCCTGGATGTGGAAAGGGAGCTGTGGTTTCGGTGCATTATTACATGACAGCTAGAGACTGAGTGTGAACGAATGTGGCCTTTGTTGTCTTTTCCTAGCGCTGCCTCGTGCACAAGAGGGGGAGGGGGTTGTTATTTCATGTGTGGTGGGGTGGCGATGGGAATGAATAAAGGCAGACAGTGTGAATTATGTACATGTGTATATATGTATATGTCTATGTGTGTATATATATGTAAACGTTGAGATGTATAGGTATGTATATTTGCGTGTGTGGACGTCCTTGTTCTTATTCACATTTACTCTCAGCTTTCTTCTTTCTCACACTTTGCCAAACTCAGTCGCCAGCTTCTGCAGTTTCTCACCTGAATCAGCCACCAGCGCTGTATCATCAGCAAACAACAACTAACTCACTTCCCAGGCTTTCTCATCCCAAACAGACTGCATACTCTCTTCTCTCTCCAAAACTCTTGCATTCACATCCCTAACTACCCCATCCATAAACAAATTAAACAACCATGGAGACATCATGCACCTCTGCCACAAACTGACATATGCCTTACATCCTTGGTAAAATCTTTTCACTGCTTCTGGCAACTTATCTCCCACATCATATACTCTTAAAATCTTCCACAAAGAATCTCTATCAACCCTATCATATGCCTTTTCCAGATCCTTAAACGCTACATACAAATCCATCTGTTTTTCTAAGTATTTCTCACAAACATTCTTCTAAGCAAACACCTGATCCAAACATCCTCTACCACTTCTGAAACCACACTGCCTTTCCCCAATCTGATGCTCTGTACATGCCTTTACCCCAACTCTCATTTGCCCTCTTTTTCACCTCTTGCACCTTTCTCTTTACCTCCTGCCGCTTTCTTTTATACATCTAGTCATTTGCATTACTTCCCTGAATAAATCATCCAAACCCCTTTCGCTTCTCTTTCACTAACAACATTACTTCTTCCCACCACTCATTACCCTTTCTAATTTGGCGATCTCCCACCTTTCTCATGCCACATGCATAATTTGCCCAAGCTATCACTGCTTCCCTGGATACATCCCATCTCTCCCCCACTCCCCTCACGTCATTTGCTCTCACCTTTTGCCATTCTACACTGAATCTCTCCTGGTACTTCCTCACACAAGTCTCCTTTCCAAGCTCACATACTCTCATCACTATCTTCTCCCCCACATTCTTTCTTCCTTTCTGAAAACCTCTACAAATCTTCACCTTCATCTCCACAAGATAGTGATGAAACATCCCCCAGTTGCCCCTCTTAGAACATTTACCTCCAAAAGTCACTCTTTTACATGCCTATCAATTAACGCTTAATCCAATAGCGCCCTTTGAACGTCTTTCATACTCACATATGTATACTTAAGTATATCTCTCTTTTTGAACCAGGTATTCCCAATCACCAGTCCTTTTCCAGCACACAAATCCACAAGCTGTTCACCATTTCCATTTACAGCACTGAACACCCCATATACACCAATTGTACCCTCAACTGCCACATTACTCACCTTTGCATTTAGATCCTTTATCACTATAACCCGGTCCCATGCATCAAAGCTACTAACACACACACTCAGCTGCTCCAAAACACTTGCCTCTCATGATCTTTCTTCTCATGACCAGGTGCATTGGCCCCAATAATCACTCATTTCTCTCAATCCACTTTCAGTTTCACCCACATCAATCTGAAATTTACTTTCTTACACTCTTATCACATACACCCACAACTCCTGCTTCAGAAGTGCTACTCCTTTCTTTGCTCTTGTCCTCTCACCCATCCCTGACTCTACTCCCAAGACATTCCCAAACCACTCTTTCCCTTTACCATTAACCTTTGTTTCACTTAGAGCCAAAACATCCAGATTCCTTACCTCGAACATACTTCCTAGCTCTCCTTTTTTCTCATCTTGGTTACATCCACACACATTCAGACACCCCAATCTGAGCCTTTGAGGAGGATGAGCACTCCCCACTTGACTCCTTCTGTTTCCCCTTTTAGAAATTTGAATACAAGGGAAATTATATGGGATGGTATTGACTTAGAGGGTAAAGGCGTGTGCAGAGCATTAGATTGGGGAACAGCAGTGTACTTTCAGAAGTGTTAGAGGATGTGTGGTCAGGTGTTTGCTTTGAAGAATGTATGTGAGAAATACTTAGAAAATCAGATGGACTTGTATGTAGCATTTATGGATTTGGAGAAGGCATATGATACGGTTGATAGAGATGCTTTGTGGAAGGTTTTAAGAGGATATGGTGTTTGAGGTGTTTGAGGAGAGTGATTGGTTCCCAGTAAATGTCGATTTGCAGCAGGGGTGTGTGGTGTCCCCATGGGTGTTTGATTTGTTTATGGATAGGGTGGTTAAGGAGGCAAATGCAAGAGTTTTGGAGAGAGGGGCAAGTATGCTGTCTGTTGGGGATGAGAGGGCTTGGGAAGTTAGTCAGTTGTTGTTTGCTTTGTGGAAGGTCTTAAGAGGATATGGTGTTTGAGGTAAGTTGTTAGAAGGCATGTATATGAGTAGGAAAAGAGGAGAGTGATTGGTTCCCAGTAAATGTCGATTTGCAGCAGGGGTGTGTGGTGTCCCCATGGGTGTTTGATTTGTTTATGGATAGGGTGGTTAAGGAGGCAAATGCAAGAGTTTTGGAGAGAGGGGCAAGTATGCTGTCTGTTGGGGATGAGAGGGCTTGGGAAGTTAGTCAGTTGTTGTTTGCCGATGATACAGCTCTAGTACCTGATTTGAGTGAGAAACTGCATAAGCTGGTGACTTAGACTGGCAAAGTGTGTGAAAGGAGAAAGTTGAGAGTAAATATGAATAAGAGCAAGGAGAAGAGGTTCAGTAGGGTTGAGGGACAAGTTAATTGGGATGTAATTATGAATGGAGAAAAACTGGAGGAAGTGAAGTGTTTTAGATATCTGGGATAGAACTTAGCAGCAGATGGAACCATGGAAGTGGAAGTGAGTTGCATGGTGGAGGAGGGGGTGAAGGTTCTGGGAGCGATGAAGAATGTTTTGAAGGAGAGAATGTTATTTTGGAGAGCAAAAATGGGTATGTTTGAAGTTATAGTAGTTCCAACAATGTTGTATGATTGCGAGGCATGGGTTATAGACAGGGTTGTACATACATGCACATATATATCATCATATACATATGTACATACATACACATACATATACAGAGATGGCGCCAGCTTCTAAGAAATGTGTGTGTGTGTGTTTGTTTGGGGAAGGGGCACCTCACTGGAGCAAAAAGCCAGTGATCTAAAGGTGACAATGCAGCATACTGCAGTTCTACACAAGTAAGCCTAAACAAAATGGGGGCTAAGCCCCTTTCCTTTTGAAATTGGTGGGCTTCAACCCCCCCCCCCCCCCCCCCCCCCCCCCTGCTCCCCTGTAGCACTGCCACTGATATGTATATATTGACACAGACACATTCATACTTGCTTGCCTTCATCCATTCCTGGCTCCACCCTGCCTCACTGGAAACAGCATCAGCACCCCTTGCTTCAGCGAGGTAGCACCAGGAAGCAGATGACAAAAGGCCACATCTGCTCACCTCAGTCTCTAGGTATCATGTGTAATGCATCAAAACCACAGATCCCTCTCCACACAGGCCCCACAGACCTTTCCATGGTTTGCCCCAGACGTTTCACATGTTCTGGTTCAGTCCTTTGATAGTATATCGACTCCAGTATACTATATTCCAGTTCACTCTATTCTGTGTATGCCTTTCACCCTCGTGCATGTTCATGCCCTGATTGCTCAAAATCTGTATGTATATATAATTATGTATGTAAGCAAGAGATCGGGAGCCAAGTGGGACAAGGGTGAGTGTTCAGTATTAATTTGTTGATTGCACCTGGTGAGCTGTAAGAATGAGAAATGATTAAATGTATGGTGTCATGCACAGAGCATCATACTCGGGTGGAACAATTTGATTTCTGGAGTGGTTTAGGGAGTGTGAATCAGGTGTTTACTTTGAAGAAGGTGTGAGAATTACTCAGAGAAACAGAGAGATTTTTATGTGGCATCTATGGATCTAGAGGAAGCATATGATAGGGTTTATAAAGATGCTTTATGGAAGGTGTGACAAATATATAGCATGGTAGAAAAGCTAATATTAGAAGTAAGGAGTTTTTGTTAAGAGAGTAAAGCATGTTTGAGTGAGGAGAGAGGAGGTTGAGTGTTTCCATGTGAAGGTGGGTCTTTGGCAGGGGTGTGTGATGTCACTGTGACTGCCAGGCAGTTTAATTATTTCTTGATTCTTTATTTTCACTATTTGCCCTTAACACCCTGACATCAGAAAGTAAAATGTTAGTCTCTGAAGCATGAGACAAATATTCATACATTATTTCTCAAGGGATTCAAATAGAAATTGTTATGCATTCCCTCTCATACATGAACATGACAAAGCTGATGCATTAGGCAAACCTACTCTTAGCAGAGATGGTACTAGAAACAAAACAATATTAGGTTGTCATATAGAAGCCTAAAAATCATAATTAGAAAGGAGCTTACAAACCCCCTTGAAGCACAAAGAAAAGTTCAGATAAACACAAGTAGAAACATTTTCCTTTACAGTGAAACATGTAAAGTAAAACGTGTATATGGAGAAAGTAATAAGATTAGCAGATTACAAGATGTAACTGCTAGACTATGGATAGGGTATAGGTAATAGTGGTGCTTTGACCTTTATGGAGATGTTAATCATGTGAAATGTAAAGTTTGTGATGTGGCCAAGGATCTGGACACAAACTAAGGCACCATATCTTAGAATGTGAAAAAATATAGCAGTTTAGGGATTAGTAAACAAACCCTGCAAGAAATGTCACAACACCTTATTGTTGATAACAAGATACCTGAAATTTTAAGTTTGTATCCATTGTTTGTATCTAGTCAGTAAAACTTATCAAATGAAACTATTTTTTTTTTTTTTTTTTTGCCGCTGTCTCCCGCGTTTGCGAGGTAGCGCAAGGAAACAGACGAAAGAAATGGGCCAACCCACCCCCATACACATGTATATACATACGTCCACACACGCAAATATACATACCTACACAGCATTCCATGGTTTACCCCAGACGCTTCACATGCCCCGATTCAATCCACTGACAGCACGTCAACCCCGGTATACCACATCGCTCCAATTCACTCTATTCCTTGCCCTCCTTTCACCCTCCTGCATGTTCAGGCCCCGATCACACAAAATCTTTTTCACTCCATCTTTCCACCTCCAATTTGGTCTCCCTCTTCTCCTCGTTCCCTCCACCTCCGACACATATATCCTCTTGGTCAATCTTTCCTCACTCATTCTCTCCATGTGCCCAAACCATTTCAAAACACCCTCTTCTGCTCTCTCAACCACGCTCTTTTTATTTCCACACATCTCTCTTACCCTTACGTTACTTACTCGATCAAACCACCTCACACCACACATTGTCCTCAAACATCTCATTTCCAGCACATCCATCCTCCTGCGCACAACTCTATCCATAGCCCACGCCTCGCAACCATACAACATTGTTGGAACCACTATTCCTTCAAACATACCCATTTTTGCTTTCCGAGATAATGTTCTCGACTTCCACACATTCTTCAAGGCTCCCAGAATTTTCGCCCCCTCCCCCACCCTATGATCCACTTCCGCTTCCATGGTTCCATCCGCTGCCAGATCCACTCCCAGATATCTAAAACACTTCACTTCCTCCAGTTTTTCTCCATTCAAACTCACCTCCCAATTGACTTGACCCTCAACCCTACTGTACCTAATAACGTTGCTCTTATTCACATTTACTCTTAACTTTCTTCTTTCACACACTTTACCAAACTCAGTCACCAGCTTCTGCAGTTTCTCACATGAATCAGCCACCAGCGCTGTATCATCAGCGAACAACAACTGACTCACTTCCCAAGCTCTCTCATCCCCAACAGACTTCATACTTGCCCCTCTTTCCAAAACTCTTGCATTCAACTCCCTAACAACCCCATCCATAAACAAATTAAACAACCATGGAGACATCACACACCCCTGCCGCAAACCTACATTCACTGACAACCAATCACTTTCCTATCTTCCTACACGTACACATGCCTTACTTCCTCGATAAAAACTTTTCACTGCTTCTAACAACTTGCCTCCCACACCATATATTCTTAATACCTTCCACAGAGCATCTCTATCAACTCTATCATATGCCTTCTCCAGATCCATAAATGCTACATACAAATCCATTTGCTTTTCTAAGTATTTCTCACATACATTCTTCAAAGCAAACACCTGATCCACACATCCTCTACCACTTCTGAAACCATACTGCTCTTCCCCAATCTGATGCTCTGTACATGCCTTCACCCTCTCAATCAATGCCCTCCCATATAATTTACCTGGAATACTCAACAAACTTATACCTCTGTAATTTGAGCACTCACTCGTATCCCCTTTGCCTGTGTACAATGGCACTATGCACGCATTCCACCAATCCTCAGGCACCTCACTGTGAGTCATACATACATTAAATAACCTTACCAACCAGTCAACAATACAGTCACCCCCTTTTTTAATAAATTCCACTGCAATACCATCCAAACCTGCTGCCTTGCCGGCTTTCATCTTCCGCAAAGCTTTTACTACCTCTTCTCTGTTTACCAAATCATTTTCCCTAACCCTCTCACTTTGCACACCACCTTGACCAAAACACCCTATATCTGCCACTCTATCATCAAACACATTCAACAAACCTTCAAAATACTCACTCCATCTCCTTCTCACATCACCACTACTTGTTATCACCTCCCCATTTGCGCCCTTCACTGAAGTTCCCATTTGCTCCCTTGTCTTACGCACTTTATTTACCTCCTTCCAGAACATTTATTCTCCCTAAAATTTAATGATACTCTCTCACCCCAACTCTCATTTGCCCTTTTTTTCACCTCTTGCACCTTTCTCTTGACCTCCTGTCTCTTTCTTTTATACGTCTCCCACTCAACTGCATTTTTTCCCTGCAAAAACCGTCCAAATGCCTCTCTCTTCTCTTTCACTAATACTCTTACTTCTTCATTCCACCACTCACTACCTTTTCTAATCAACCCACCTCCCACTCTTCTCATGCCACAAGCATCTTTTGCACAATCCATCACTGATTCCCTAAATACATCCCATTCCTCCCCCACTCCCCTTACTTCCATTGTTCTCACCTTTTTCCATTCTGTACTCAGTCTCTCCTGGTACTTCCTCACACAAGTCTCCTTCCCAAGCTCACTTACTCTCACCACCCTCTTCACCCCAACATTCACTCTTTTTTTCTGAAAACCCATACAAATCTTCACCTTAGCCTCCACAAGATAATGATCAGACATCCCTCCAGTTGCACCTGTATTGTATGTAATGAAATATCCTCAATGAATTGTAACATCCTACTAATATCAACCTATTGGGGTCTGGCTAAGACCCTTTGTGACCTCTGTAATCCACTCACAGGATGAGCATAGGGTGCACATTAGATTTGCTGGGGATACCAGCACAGATCAATCACCATGACTGTTTAATTTGTTAATGGATGAGGGAAGTAAATAGGGTTTTGGAAAAAGGGCAGATAAGCAGTCTGTAGGGTATGAGGGGGGCCTAGGAAGTGAGGCAAGGCACTAGCAGCAGACTCTAGTGAGAACTATAGAAGTGGGTGTCTGAGGTTGGGAGAGTCTGTGAAAGGAGAGAGTTGAAAGTAAATTTGAACAGATTAAGGTTATTAGGTTTAGCAGTGCAGAGAGACAGGTTTGTTGGGGTGTGAGTTTGAATGGAGAAAGCTTGATGGAAAAGGAGTGTTTAAGATACCTGGGAGTGGCAATGGCAGTGAATGGAACCATGAAAGTGGAGTAAAGTCATAGAGTAGGTGGTGGGGCAAAGTTTTTAGAAGGATTGAGGAATGTATGGAAAGAGAGGTTGCTATCTGTCGCTGCAAAAATGGCTATGTTTGAAAGTATATTAGTTTCAACAATATTGTTAGGATTTGAGGCATGGGATATAGATAAGAGTGCATAGAAGATGATGGGATGATGGATATGTTGGAAATGAAATGTTTGAGAATAGTACTGTAAGCCCTTGATTTAAAGAATCCTGATTTAACAGATTTTGGACTTAATGGGCCAAGCAATTAACATTACATTAATTGATGATAATTTAAAGAGTAAAAGATCAAAAATATCAAATGACGCATCATGCGGGGTATACTCACTTAGTTTCGGTCTCAGTTTCCCTCAAGCTACCTTGCAGTCAGATTGTATACAGAGAACTGTGACTTTATTTATTAAAAATTCTGTGGTCCCTATTATTCAAAATGACATCAAGTGATAGAGGAGTTAGAAATTGTGTGAACTGTATATGGTATTACTGTATATTGTATTGAAAAATGGCTCATAGGTTACATTCTCGACTTATCAGACTTTCAGCATTAACAGACAATCCCTCCCCCTGATTAGTGTGTTCAATTGAAGGTTTACTGTGTGTGGTTTGACAAGGGTTGCTTTAGAAAGTAATAAAAGAGTAGGAGAGAGGTGTGGTAATAAGAAGAGTTTAAGTGAGAGAGCTTAAGAGAGTTTGCTGAAATGGTTTGGCTCTATGGATGGTGTGAGTGAGGGAGGTTGACAAAGAGAATATGTACATCAGAAGTGTGTATGTGTTGAAGAGGATGAAGGGGGGATTAAGAGAAAGGGGAGACCCAACTGGAGATGGAAAGATGGCTTTTGAGTGCTTGGGGTTTAAACATGCTAAGGGATCAAAGGCATGCAAGGTATAGAGTGAACTAGAGCAATATGATCTAAGAGGGTAGAATCCTCATAGATACAGCTCATTTTAAGGGATAAAACAGTGTTTCAAAGCCTTCTTTCCCCCCCTTTAGCTATTGCCACAGATGCTTATTAGACCCTACCTCCATTAGAGAAATAGTTATATATCCTTTGAAATTTACTTTTTTAAAGCTGGTCATAAAATAGCAGGAGTGAAAAATAAGAAATTGGTCTCAAAAATGTAATAAGGATGAATTCAAATGAAATAGAAGTTTTCTTTAATGTGGATACTGACATCTGCGTTTAATGGTTCTTCTCCTAAACCTTAATTAAAAACAACAGAAAACACTTTAAGAATGATTTCATCAGTTTGTGTCCTTTCTTTTCAGCAAATTGATGAGTCGGCAAGATTTCTCCATCATCTGAATCAAGAATTAGGTTTAAGTGTTGGACTCTACCTCTGCCTTGTAGCCTTCAGAGCAATAACAGCTGCATTCAGCCTCTTTTCAGTTATACAACAGTATGAATTCTCAGGGGTATGTTCCTGTACTTTACATTCATAACAGTAGAATGTTTTCATCCAGTGAAAATATTTGTATGTTTACGTACATATTGTGCATATACCTTTACCCTCATGCCCTACAAATCCCTTCTATAAGGCTCCCACAGCACTTGGAAAGCCAGTCACATCTGCTGGTTGAGGTCAAGAAGTGTGATGTGTGTGTCTGTGTGAGACGAGTAGAGGACAATGTAGGAGTAAGTGTTTAGCATTTTCTGTACGGAGATTGAATCATGGGCATGAGAAACCTTATGATATATTTATCAGTGTTTGTATGTTGTAGAGATAGATGGTGTCCACCATGCATGTGAGAAAGTATAACTCTTACATATCTTGGGAATTTAGTTCCAAATGGTTTTGTTATTGTAGGATTGTGTTTAAGACTGGGTTGGGAGGATGGTGGTTTAGTTCCCATTGGGTCATTTTGATGTGTGTGTGTTTTGTCATTGTGTTTCTGGCAGGTGGGAGATGATTCAGTATATGTTGTTGAAATGTGAGGCAGGGATAATCATTTTTTCTCGTTAGTGCTTGGGGTTAGTTATGAAGGGGTTTGGATGAGAAGAGTCAATATTTTTTCAGAGAATTGAATGCCAAGCATGCTGAGGTGGCATTGTATTAGGAAAATATATGTTTCCTTGTACAAGTTTTGAGTGCTTGTAGTTGCCAAGCAACCAGTGATTATTTTAAATGCTATTTTTTGTGAGGTATGCTGCTTTGTTTTTCAGTATTTGTTTTTGACAATGTGGTTAACCAGATAGGTGAAGTGTAGTATAGGATGGAGTGAATGACTTGTTTGCAGAGGACTCCAAAGGATTTTTTCTTTTCCAAATTGGGTACAAGTAAGTGTTTTTAGGGTATTTAATTTGTTTTGTTGATTTTGTGAGGGTTGTGGTGTTGTGAATGAATATCATATGCTTATCATATGAGATGTCAAGGTCAAGGTAAAAAGGGCAATGGAGACTTCTGTGAAGTGCAGACATTCTGTTTTGGTTGAGTCCACTAGATGTGCACCCATCTGAACTTACTGTTCTCATTCATGTATTAGTTGCACTATCTCATCTGCAGCCTGGATGACATCCATCTTTTCAATTTAAGAAACACTTTTTTTAATATGTCACAAGACCCATCATGCCCAAGACATAGCTTCCACATGAAAGACTAAATGCCTGCTCCTTAATTGCCCTGTCCCCACCCCTCAGGGACATAATACAACTTTACCACAGTTTATGACCTGTGGTCCTGTCTGATAGATGTGGCCGGCTTCTAAGTGCTGATTGAGCCCCTTTGAAGGTTCTTGTGGTAAGTTAAGGTATGTATACGCAGCACCAGGGACAAGGAAGAGGACTTGTAATACTTATAAAGTACAACATCCTTCACCAGGCACCATTCAAATCACAAAACAGATCACGGAAGTGACAATGCTTGAATGCAAGCCATGAAAATGACATAACACAATGCTTACCTCAAGATTATCAACCCCCTTATGTTTGCCTACACCACATGCCCTTGCCAGGTACGTTTCCTAGTTACAGAATCCGACCAACACCCTCAGCATCTGTTTGTGTGAAGATTTCAGTGCCTACTATCCAGCATAGCTTGATATTCATGTTCAAGATTTTAGAGCTGAATTGCTTATAAACCAACAGCAACCCTTCAGCATATTGTTTATGTATCCAAACAGCCATTTAGACTTCCAACCCACCACTTCCAACAGCTACCCTCACCAGACATGACTGGGTGCACCTAAGCACAGCACAGAAGAACCACCTGAAGCACACCACATGAATTCTACTAAGACCATTCTGGTAACACTTCAGCTAAGCCACTCAACCCACACAGCCACCAAAGAAACATATACCAAGTATAGGAAAGCACTCAGATCAGAATGTCTGCATCCACTGTCACCCTCTAAACCCTGGATGGATACATATCTTACCTGCACCCTGCTGTAACTCTGAATAGTTGACAAAGCTTTTCAACTCAACAGAACTTCAAACGTGTTAAGTATTACTTATGATACTCACGTGACATTTACTCCCCGTACCAGTAAACATCAACACAATGGCCATAATCAAACTAAATACCCCCAAAACACTTACCAGCACCAATTTTAGATAAGGAAAAGAATTTCATGGCATACTCTGCAAACAGTTCATTGACTCCACCCAGAAGTACACCTCGCCTTCCTGATCATCCACCCTGTCTGAAGCAAATATAACAAAACTGCAAGTCACCCAAAACAAGGCCTTCAGAACAATCACTAGCAACTTTGCAACCACACAACAATTGCACAACAAAACCAAAATACTGCCATACAGTCTCATTGCAATATGCTCAGCACCCAGTTTTTTGAAACAGCAATAGTCTCTCCCAGCTAGTCCTTATCATATAACCAACCACTAACCTCCAGTTGGAAACATAGAACTTATCTTTGCTTCACACTGTAGTAATCTATACTTGCAGATCTCCCTTTCCCAACAAACATGACACTAAGTACATACATTAACTTTTGACTTGATAAGCATCAAACAATTGCCCTTCCAACTTGGTCTTAAACACCACCCCCACTAGACATACATCCATGTGAAACTACAATCCATATGCATGTACAAGTCCCACATGCTTGTCTGCATTCAGACACCACTCAGCCTTGCAGCAGGACTGAGGCAGAATAAACATATCACGGGACCTGTCATGCTCAGGATGTAACTTTCATTTTGAAGACACTGAACGCTTACTCTTTAACTGCCTTGCATTCATTTCCTACAAGCAGATGCACAGCATCACACTTCTTGACCTGCTGTCCCACCTGATGGATACGACAAGCTTCCTGTACACTGCAGGAGCTCTGTAGAAAGGATTCCAGAAGGCCTGAGAGTAGTAAGTATTTCTACTTGATATATATCTGCTCTCCCAGGTACTCTGTAATTGTAGAACCTGACCATCATGCCCAATACCTGTTACTGTGGAGATTTTGATGCCCATCATCCTGCATGGCTCAACACCCACACACAAAATCCCTAAGGTGATTTAATCATAGATCATCTGCACCCTTTCAGCATCCTTAGCCTATGCAACCTGCCTACCAAACCCCTAGTCCACCATTACCAGCAGCCACTCTTGCTAGACAGTTTTTTTACCCCAGTATTTTACAAGGGACCACCTGGAACATGCTACACAAACTCTTCTGATGATATACCCATTCTCATTACTCTACACTGAACCCATTCAAGCCACATCTCCACTAAAAGAACATGCATAGACTAGAGGAAAGTAGATTGGCCAGCATTTTCACAGTACATGAAATCCGTACTCCAAGATTTCACTGTAGCGATTTCTCAACCATATATGCTTTTGCAAAATACAAAGTTTTCACCAACCAAGCCAGGTAAATGCACACAAAACAAAGCCATAGAAATAGATATAACCCATACTTTCCCCCCAAAGCTGCAGACTTCAAACAACAAAGAAACCAGCTCAGACAAAGCCACAGCACACTGAACAAATCCAGACTCCAAACAACCCCATCACTTTTCTAATCTTTGTAAGACAAGCACTTCATTGACACTCCTTCCTCAACACAGTTAACCACAAAACCCACAGCAATCAACTTTGGCATATATGAAAGAAGACCCACACTTCTTGTACCACTCCAGCCCTCACACATAAAGCACCTCTGAACCAGTCAGATACCATCCCTACCCCAAAGAACATTCAAACATATTAATGAGATGCTTCTTAAAAATCAGCCACAAACTAACCACACCCCAAAATAGGAATCATGAAAAACTTGCACAAAAACCACCCAGAAGCAACTACTTAACCACCCTTCAGTCACTGCAACTAAAACCTTAAAGAACTCTCCTGCAACAGAACCTGACAGCATATCAGACTTCCACCTAAAGCATTGTGGTCTAGTTGCAATCCAACCTTTTACATGTATCTTAACCATTCCTGGCTACACAACAAAACTCCTGACATCTGACAGCTCGTCAACATAGTACCAGTCCTAAAACCCTCCAAACCATCCTCTTCCTATTACCTAATATCACTAATGTCTTCAGTATCCAAACCGAAAAACTGATCCACAATGAAAATGGAATGATATCTTGCTCTTGCCCACACAATGTGCCCTTAGACCTAGTCCCTCCAGTACTGTACCACATTACAAACAGACATAAACAAAGCATTTGAAATTATATCCCAATTTATACTCACAGGAAAGATAAATGACACCACCCTTCACAACAGTGACAAAGAATGGTTGTCCAACTTTATAGATGGTTTCCAGGCCACAGGCAATCACAGAAGCTTCACCTGTAGTATCCTCAACCCCAGGGAGCAGTTTTTTCTACAGCTGTCTTCAATCTGCTCCTATTACCTCCTACAGACCTTAATGTGAAGGTCCTTTCATATTCAGATGACTTTACAATCACATCACAGAAATAACAAACATGCAGCACTACATTAAACATTTGGAATAAAAGCTCATCCAGAAAAAAGTGTATCACTAAAGAGGTCTACAGTCTCCCTTTTAACCCCAGACAGACATGACATGAATTCAACCTATACCCCCTATACCCTCCCAGCTCCTTGAATGGCTGATCACTCCCATTTATCAAAAAAACAACCATTTTAGACATCACAGCAACACATGCATGACATATACTACCCATATCACAGACAACATTGAAAAGCATCAGACAAACTAATTGCCCCTAAGGAAATAACTGGTATCTGATTTAAACAAATTAATGAATCCTTCAAGCAATTCTTATGCCCTACATTGAACTGTTTCACTTACCTTTTTATCATCCCTGTCAGAAACACATAGAAATGCTAACCACACAAATCAGACTCTCTGAAATGGCAGTCATTGGCTTCTTAGCAACCACAATCACTCAGCATTTATGCAATGAAAAAAGATCATCCCAGTAAAATACCATCTTTCTATGCTCAGCAGTCAGTTCTTTGCAACAGCCTTAGACATTTCTCATTCAAACCACTCCATATATAGATGAAAAGCTTACCCCTGTATCACACTTCAGCAACCCATGCCCACAGATCACCTTACCCCTAAGAAATGCAACATTGACAAAACACACTCTTTGAATTGACCCGATAGATACTAAACAGCGCAATCCTAACTCCATCTTAAACTCCACTCCAACAGACATGTACCCTTCTGAAACCACACTCCCCGGATACATGCGAGTTACACTTTCATGTCTGTATACTCTAGACACTATCTATCCCTATAACAGTACAAACACTGGTTTAACATATCTTATGATGCTTCATGTATATGATGCAACAGTCTTAATGAGAATGCAGAACACTTACTACTCATTTGCCTTGCACTCATCCCACAACATTACTACACTTTGTGTCATATGGTCTTATCTGGTGGTCATGGTTGGCTTTCTGAGCATTGTGTGAACCCCATAGAAAATGAAAAGGACTCCAGGGGCAGGAAGGTAAGGTAGATTGTATGATTACATATAACCCCAGGATTCCTTTTATGGGGCTCCTGCTGCTTTAAGGCTGTTGTGCAACAATATATATGGTGATTGAAAAGATGGTGGCATGTACAAAGCATCAGACTGGGAGGGAATATTATGGCTTCAAGAGTGCTATAGGATGTGTGGACAAAGACTGCTTTAAAGAATTTGTGAGAAATACATACAGAAAAAAAGTGTCTGTGGTATTTATAGATCTGTAGAAAGCATAGGTTAGGGTTGAGGGAGATACCTATGGAAGGCACTACAGGTATATGATATGGAAAGAAAGCTATTAGAAGTACTGAGGTGTTTTTATCAGAAGAGTAAGAATTGTGTGTGTGTGTGTGTGTGTGTGTTTGTGTGTGTGTGTGTAAGTAGAAAAAGAAGAGGATGAGTGGTTCCAGGTAAAGGTGGGTCTGTATCACAGGAGTATGATATCGCACTATCATGTTTAATGTATTTATGAATAAGGTAATGAGGGAGGTAAATGCATGGTTTTTGAAGAGAGGTGTGGGTTTATTGTATCAATATGGCACCTGGAAAGTTAGTGAGTTGCTTTTTGCAGATGACATGGCTTTGGTTTGAGACTCAAGTGAGAAACTGCAAAAGCTGGTATCTATGTTTGAAAGAGTGTATGAAAAAGGGAATGTTTTTTTAAGGTTCTAGTCACAGACAAAAGTCCACATCAAGGCCGGGCCTTAACTGAAATATAGAGGGAATTATGAAAGGGTAAAAGAAAAGACAAGGAAAAGAATTTACAAATTTTCAAGAAAGTGAAAAAAAGGAAAAGTATTTGCAAATTTTCAAGTAAGTGAAAAAAAATCTTTTAATTTGTGCCAGGTCGTACTTATGAAGGACATGAGAAGGTAGACTGTTCCAAAGCTTGACATATAGGGAAAGAAACAGTCATCAAAACAGCTTACCCTTGAGTTGCCAATGGTCACATGTGATCACATGTAATCATGTGATGCAGCAGCTTGTTGAGCATTACATGGTCTAGCTAGTGGTGGAGGCTCACAAGTAGCCAGCTCAAGGGAGTAAAGACCAAAGTAATACCTATAGAAGTGGGGAAAGTGAACCAGCATTGTAGCATAGAGCAAGAGGATCAAGTTTGGAAGTTAGCCTGGGACAGTTTATAAGTCAGACCACTTTTTGACTCAACTCTGTCAAGTAAGGATACAGAGCTAGAGCCACCCCAGGTGTGAGAACAGTTCAACATGCAAGGACGAATCAATCCTTTGTATAAACAGTGTGACTGTTCAGAAGAAAAGAAGTTTTGACATCTGAATAGGACACCCAATTTCCTATAGGCAGGCTTGGCTATTCCTGTGATGTGGGGTTTATAAGAAAGAGTGTATGTTACAGTAATACCAAGTATATTCAAAGAGTCAAGAGATGGAATTACAGAACCATCAAAGGAGAAACAAGAGTTGTGAGGAGTTTTCAATGGAGAGGTGGATAGAAAGTAGGTCTTGGAATCATTAAACTTGACTAGATTTTGTCTTCCTACTGAGATATCCCATTCAGGTCTGAGCTTATTGAGGAAGCTGTATCAAGATGAGATGCAGATTGAGTGAAAGAGGGAGAAGAATTGAAGGATGTGGATGAATGCAGTGTTGAGTCATCAGCATATGAGTGATTATGATTATTTATGGAGGAGAGGAAATCTTTGAAAAAAAATGTGTAGGGAACAGGACAGAACCTTGATGGACACCACTGTTGATGAAGAAAGGGGGAAGGCAGATCCATCAACAACCTTAAAAGAGATAAACTGGCCTAAGAGGAAGCTAGATATGAAGAAGCAAAAGGAAAGCCAGAAGAGAGGAGCTTAGAGATGAGGCCCCAATGCCTCACCCTGTCAAAAGCTTTAGATGTGTCAAGGGCAACTATACATGACTCCCCAAAATATTTCATGGATGATGACTATACATTAGTAGTATAGGAAAGAATATCATCAATGGATCTTGCCTTATGGAAAACATACAGGTGATCAGAGAGAAGACTGAGTTTAAGTGGTAGATGTTAAAGCAATGGGATCATAGTTAGAGGGGTCAGAATAGTCACTCTTCTTAAGGCTGGGATGTATCAATGCATGCTCGCAAGGAGGAAAACTTTTGTTTTTAAACAGAAATGGAACTCATGAGCAAGCATAGGTGCAACTTCAGAGGCACACTCTTTTAGTACACAGGGATGATGCCATCAGGACCATAAGCTTTGTTTGTGTCTAGAAATTGAAGCACCAATAGGAGGGGCAAAGGATTAGTTAAAGGACCACCAGGAAGTGAAGGAATGTGAGAGTCCTCCAAGGTGGAGTTAGAGAAGAAACTAGAACCAAAGAGGGTTGCTTTGTCTATGAGAGAGACAGCTATAGAACTGTCAGAATGGAAAGGTGAAGGAAATAACAGAAAGCTTTGACTCACAGATAACATGCTTGCAATGATTATGGGCAGTGATGAAAACTAAATGGGAGTTGGAGGAAGGAGAGTTTTTCCAAGCCAGATGTGTCTGATCCCTTGCCTGATAATGAAAGTAAGTAAAAGTAAGAATATAAAGTTTAGCTGGAGAGAAAAACAGTTCAGTTTGAGTGAAGGTTTGAATGGAGAAAACTGGAGGACTGGGATTATTTTGAACACCTGCAAGTGGACATGGCACCCAGATGGAACATTAAAAGTTGAAGTGAATTGTAGGTTTGATGCTGCAGCAAAGGTCCAGGGTGTGTTGGAGAGTATATGGAAAGAGAGGCCATAGAAAGGGTATGCGAAGTGAGAGAGTGGAATTCATGTATAGTGCCATTGTACAAAAGAAAAGAAGATAAAGGCAAGTGTTCAAACTACAGAGGCATAAGTTTGTTGAGTTTTCCTGGAAAATTGGAGGATAGTGATTGAGAGGATGAAGGCATGTGCAGAGCATCAGATTGGGAAGGAGCAGTGTGGTGTCAGAAGTAGTAAAGAATGTGTAGATTAGGTGTTTGCTTTGAAGAATGTTTGTGAGAAATACTTAGAGAAATAGATGGATTTGTATGTGGCATTTATGGATCTGGAGAAGGCACATGACAGAGTGGACAGAGATGCTTTGTGGAAGGTCTTAAGAATATAAGGTGTGGGAGGTAAGCTTCTAGAAGCAGTGAGAAGTTTTTATCAAGGTTGTAAGGTATGCACATGAATAGGAAGAGAGGAAAGTGATTGGTTCCCATTGAAGGTTGGTCTGCTCTTTGTCCACATCCAGGCCCCACAGACCTTTCCATGGTTTACCCCAGACGATTCACATGCTCTGGTTCAGTCCATTGACAGCATGTCGATTCCAGTATAACACATCATTCCAATTCACTCTATTCCTTGCACGCCTCTCACCATCCTGTATGTTCAGGCCCCAATCACTTTTTCACTCCATCCTTCCACCTCTGATTTGGTCTCCTGGTTCTCCTTGTTCCCTCCACCTCTGACACATATACCCTCTTTTTCAATCTTTCCTCACTCATTTTCTCCATGTATCCAAACCATTTCAACACACTCTCTACTGGTCTCTCAACTACCCTCTTTTTATTTCCACACATCTCTCTTATCCTTTCATTACTTAATCAATCAAACCACCTCACACCTCATGTTGTCTCAAACACTTCATTTCCAACACATCCGCCCTCTTCCTTACAACCCTATGTATAGCCCATGCCTTGCAACCATATAACATTGTTGGAACTACTTTTCCTACAAACATACCCATTTTTGCTCTCCAAGATAACATTCTCTCCTTCCACACATTCTTCATTGCTCCCAGAGCCTTCACCCCCTCCCCCACCCTGTGGCTCACTTCCACTTCCATAGTTCAGTTCGCTGCTAAGTCCACTCCCAGATATATAAAACACTTCTCTTCCTCCAATTTTTCTTCATTCAAACTTATATCCTAATTGATTTGTCCTTCAACCTTATTGCACTGAATAACCTCACTTTTATTCACATTTACTCTCAACTTTCTCCTTTTACACACTTTACCAACCTCAGTCATCAACTTCTGCAGTTTCTCACCAAAATCAGTCACCAGCACTGTATCATCAGCGAACAACAACTGACTCACCATTGTACAAAGGCAAAGGGAATAAAGGTGAATGTTCAAATTACAGAGGCATAAGTTTGTTGAATATTCCAGGGAAATTATATGAGAGGGTATTGATTGAGAGGATAAAGGCATGTACAGAGCATCAGATTGGGGAAGAGCAGTGTGGTTTCAGAAGTGGTAGAGGATGTGTGGATCAGGGGTTTGCTTTGAAGAATGAGTGTGAGAAATACTTAGAAAAACAGATGGATTTGTATGTAGTAATTATGGATGTGGAGAAGGCATATGATAGGGTGGATAGAGATGCATTGTGGAAGGTTTTAAAAGTATATGGTGTGGTAGGTAAGTTGCTAGAAGCAGTGAAAAGTTTTTTTTTACCAAGGATGTAAGGCATGAGTAACGAGTAGGAAGAGAGAGGAGTGATTGGTTCCAAGTGAATGTCAGTCTGGTACAGGGGTGTGTGATGTCTCCAGGGTGTATTGAAATTGAAATGGTTTGGTCACATGGAGGAGAATGAGTGAGGAAAGATTGACAAAGGATATATGTTTCAGAGGTGAAGTGAGTGAGCAGAGGTGGGAGACCAAATTGCAAGGGGAAGGATGGAGTGAAAAAGATTTTGAGCAGTCAGGGCCTGAACATACAGGAGAGTGAAAGGCATGCAAGGAATAAAGTGAATTGGAATGATGTGGTATACTGGGATTGACATGCTGTCAGTAGATTAAAACAGGGCGTGTGAAGCATTTAGGGTAAACCATGGAAAGTTTTATGGGGCCTGGATGTAGAAAGGGAGCTGTGGCTTTGGTGCATTACACATGACAGCTAGTAACTGAGTGTGAACGAATGTGGCCTTTGTTGTCTTTTCCTAGCACTACCTCGCGCGCACATAGGGGAAGGACGAGTGCCATTTCATGTATGGCAGGGTGGCGGCGGGAATAGATGAAGGCAAGTATTAATATGCACATTTATATATGTATTTTAAATTTTCTAAAATGGGAAACAGAAGGAGTCACTCGGGGAGTGCTCATCCTGCTCAAAGGCTGAGATTAGGGTGTCTAAATGTGTGTGGATGTAACCAAGATGAGAAAAAATGAGATAAGTAGTATGTTTGAGGAAAGGAATCTGGGTGTTTTGACTGAGTGAAACGAAGCTCAAGGGTAAAGGGGAAGAGTGGTTTGGGAATGTTTTGGGAGTAAATTCAGGGGTTGGTGAGAGGACAAGAGCAAAGGAAGGAGTAGCTTTACTCCTGAACAGGAGTTGTGGGAGTATGTGATAGAGTGTAAGAAAGTAAACTCTAGATTGATATGGGTAAAACTGAAAGTGGATGGAGAGAGATGGGTGATTATTGGTGCCTATGCACCTGGGCATGAGAAGAAAGATCATGAGAGGCAAGTGTTTTGGGAGCAGGTGAGTGAGTGTGTTAGCAGTTTTGATCCACTAGACCGTGTTATAGTGATGGGTGATTTGAATGCAAAGGTGAGTAATGTGGCAGTTGAGGGAATAATTGGTGTACATTGGGTGTTCAGTGTTGTAAATGGAAATGGTGAAGAGGTTGTAGATTTATGTACTGAAAAAGGACTGGTGATTGGGAATATCTGGTTTAAAAAGAGAGATATACATAAGTATACGTATGTAAGTAGGAGAGATAGCCAGAGAGCATTATTGGATTATGTGTTAATTGATAGGCACGTGAAAGAGAGACTTTTGGATGTTAATGTGCTGAGAGGTGCAACTGAAGGGATGTCTGATCATTATCTTGTGGAGGCGAAGGTGAAGATTTGTAGAGGTTTTCAGTAAAGAAGTGAAAATGTTGGGGTGAAGAGAGCAGTGAGAGTCAGTGAGCTTGGGAAGGAGACTTGTATGGGGAAGCACCAGGAGCGACTGAGTGCAGAATGGAAAAGGGTAAGAGCAAAGGAGGTAAGGGGAGTGGGGGAGGAATGGGATGTATTTAGGGAAGCAGTGATGGCTTGAGCAAATGATGCTTGTGGAATGAGAAACATGGGAGGTGGGTGGGCAGATTGGAAAGGGTAGTGAGTGATGGGATGAAGAAGTAAGATTATTAGTTAAAGAGAAGAGAGAGGCATTTGGACAAATTTTGCAGAGAAATAGTGCAAATGACTGGGAGAAACAGATGACGAAAAAATGGCCCAACCCACCCAAATATGCATATGTATACATACACATCCACTCACGCACATATACATACCTATACATTTCAATATATATATATATATATATATATATATATATATATATATATATATATATACATATATATATATATATATATATATATATATATATATATATATATATATATTTTTTTTTTTTTTTTTTTTTTTTTTTTATACTTTGTCGCTGTCTCCCGCGTTTGCGAGGTAGCGTAAGGAAACAGACGAAAGAAATGGCCCAACCCCCCCCATACACATGTACATACACACGTCCACACACGCAAATATACATACCCACACAGCCCTCCACGGCCCACCCCGGACGTTCCACATGCCCTGATTCAATCCACTGACAGCACGTCAACCCCTGTATACCACATCGCTCCAATTCACTCTATTCCTTGCCCTCCTTTCACCCTCCTGCATGTTCAGGCCCCGATCACACAAAATCCTTTTCACTCCATCTTTCCACCTCCAATTTGGTCTCCCTCTTCTCCTCGTTCCCTTCACCTCCGACACATATATCCTCTTGGTCAATCTTTCCTCACTCATTCTCTCCATGTGCCCAAACCATTTCAAAACACCCTCTTCTGCTCTCTCAACCACGCTCTTTTTATTTCCACACATCTCTCTTACCCTTACGTTACTTACTCGATCAAACCACCTCACACCACACATTGTCCTCAAACATCTCATTTCCAGCACATCCATCCTCCTGCGCACAACTCTATCCATAGCCCACGCCTCGCAACCATACAACATTGTTGGAACTACTATTCCTTCAAACATACCCATTTTTGCTTTCCGAGATAATGTTCTCGACTTACACACATTCTTCAAGGCTCCCAGAATTTTCGCCCCCTCACCCACCCTATGATCCACTTCCACTTCCATGGTTCCATCCGCTGCCAGATCCACTCCCAGATATCTAAAACACTTTACTTCCTCCAGTTTTTCTCCATTCAAACTTACCTCCCACTTGACTTGACCCTCAACCCTACTGTACCTAATAACCTTGCTCTTATTCACATTTACTCTTAACTTTCTTCTTTCACACACTTTACCAAACTCAGTCACCAGCTTCTGCAGTTTTTCACATGAATCAGCCACCAGCGCTGTATCATCAGCGAACAACAACTGACTCACTTCCCAAGCTCTCTCATCCCCAACAGACTTCATACTTGCCCCTCTTTCCAAAACTCTTGCATTCACCTCCCTAACAACCCCATCCATAAACAAATTAAACAACCATGGAGACATCACACACCCCTGCCGCAAACCTACATTCACTGAGAACCAATCACTTTCCTCTCTTCCTACACGTACACATGCCTTACATCCTCGATAAAAACTTTTCACTGCTTCTAACAACTTGCCTCCCACACCATATATTCTTACCTTCCACAGAGCATCTCTATCAACTCTATCATATGCCTTCTCCAGATCCATAAATGCTACATACAAATCCATTTGCTTTTCTAAGTATTTCTCACATACATTCTTCAAAGCAAACACCTGATCCACACATCCTCTACCACTTCTGAAACCATATATACTCATACATATACTTATATATATATATATATATATATATATATATATATATATATATATATATATATATATATATATATATATATATACTTATATATATACTTATATATATATATATATATATATATATATATATATATATATATATATATATATATATATATACTTATATATATACTTATATATATACTTATATATATATATATATATATATATATATATATATTTATTTTTTTTTTTTTTTTTTTTTTTATACTTTGTCGCTGTCTCCCGCGTTTGCGAGGTAGCGCAAGGAAACAGACGAAAGAAATGGCCCAACCCCCCCCCCCCCCCATACACATGTACATACACACGTCCACACACGCAAATATACATACCTACACAGCTTTCCATGGTTTACCCCAGACGCTTCACATGCCTTGCTTCAATCCACTGACAGCACGTCAACCCCTGTATACCACATGACTCCAATTCACTCTATTTCTTGCCCTCCTTTCACCCTCCTGCATGTTCAGGCCCCGATCACACAAAATCTTTTTCACTCCATCTTTCCACCTCCAATTTGGTCTCCCTCTTCTCCTCGTTCCCTCCACCTCCGACACATATATCCTCTTGGTCAATCTCTCCTCACTCATTCTCTCCATGTGCCCAAACCATTTCAAAACACCCTCTTCTGCTCTCTCAACCACGCTCTTTTTATTTCCACACATCTCTCTTACCCTTACGTTACTTACTCGATCAAACCACCTCACACCACACATTGTCCTCAAACATCTCATTTCCAGCACATCCATCCTCCTGCGCACATCTCTATCCATAGCCCACGCCTCGCAACCATACAGCATTGTTGGAACCACTATTCCCTCAAACATACCCATTTTTGCTTTCCGAGATAATGTTCTCGACTTCCACACATTTTTCAAGGCTCCCAAAATTTTCGCCCCCTCCCCCACCCTATGATCCACTTCCGCTTCCATGGTTCCATCCGCTGACAGATCCACTCCCAGATATCTAAAACACTTCACTTCCTCCAGTTTTTCTCCATTCAAACTCACCTCCCAATTGACTTGACCCTCACCCCTACTGTACCTAATAACCTTGCTCTTATTCACATTTACTCTCAACTTTCTTCTTCCACACACTTTACCAAATTTATTTATTTATTTATTTATTTTGCTTTGTCGCTGTCTCCCGCGTTTGCGAGGTAGCGCAAGGAAACGGACGAAAGAGATGGCCCAACCCACCCCCATACACATGTATATACACACACGTCCACACACGCAAATATACATACCTAAACATCTCAATGTACACATATATATACACACACAGACACATACATATATACCCATGCACACAATTCACACTGTCTGCCTTTATTCATTCCCATCGCCACCTCGCCACTCATGGAATACCATCCCCCCCCCCTCATGTGTGCAGGGTAGCGCTAGGGAAAGACAACAAAGGCCTCATTCGTTCACACTCAGTCTCTAGCTGTCATGCAATAATGCCCGAAACCACAGCTCCCTTTCCACATCCAGGCCCCACACAACTTTCCATGGTTTACCCCAGACGCTTCACATGCCCTGATTCAATCCACTGACAGCACGTCAACCCCGGTATATCACATCGAGCCAATTCACTCTTATTCCTTGCCCGCCTTTCACCCTCCTGCATGTTCAGGCCCCGATCACTCAAAATCTTTTTCACTCCATCTTTCCACCTCCAATTTGGTCTCCCACTTCTCCTCGTTCCCTCCACCTCCGACACATATATCCTCTTTGTCATTCTTTCCTCAATCATTTTCTCCATGTGACCAAACTATTTCAAAACACCCTCCTCTGCTCTCTCAACCACACTCTTTTTATTACCACACATCTCTCTTACCCTCTCATTACTTACTCGATCAAACCATCTCACATCACATATTGTCCTCAAACATCTCATTTCCAGCACATCCACCCTCCTGCGCACAACTCTATCCATAGCCCATGCCTCGCAACCACATAACATTGTTGGAACCACTATTTCTTCAAACATACCCATTTTTGCTTTCCGAGATAATGTTCTCGACTTCCACACATTCTTCAACGCTCCCAGAACTCTCGCTCCCTCCCCCACCCTGTGACTCACTTCCGCTTCCATGGTTCCATCCACTGCCAAATCCACTTCCAGATATCTAAAACACTTCACTTCCTCCAGTTCTTCTCTATTCAAACTTTCCTCCTAATTGACTTGTCCTTCAACCCTACTGTACATGATAATGTTGTTCTTATTCACATTTACTCTCAGCTTTCTTCTGTCACACGCTTTATCAAACTCAGTCACCAGCTTCTGTAGTTTCTCACCCAAATCAGCCACCAGTACTGTGTCATCAGCGAACAACAACTGACTCACTTTCCAAGCCCTCTCATCCACAATAGACTGCATACTTACCCCTCTCTCCAAAACTCTTGCATTCACCTCCCTAACAACCCCATCCATAAACAAATTAAACAACCATAGAGACATCACCCACCCCTGTTTCAAACCGACATTCATTGAGAACCAATCACTTTCCTCTCTTCCTACAAGTACACATGCCTTACATCCTCGATAAAAACTTTTCACTGCTTTCTGCAACTTGCCTCCCACCCTATATACTCTTGATACCTTCCACAATGCATCTCTATCAACTCTATCATATGCCTTCTCCAGATCCATAAATGCTACATACAAATCCATTTGTTTTTCTAAGTATTTCTCATATACATTCCTCAAAGCAAACTCTGATCCACACATCCTCTACCACTTCTGTAACCACACTGTTCTTCCCCAATCTGATGCTCTGTACATGCCTTCACCCTCTCAATCAGTACCCTCCCATATAATTTCCCAGGAATACTCAACAAACTTATACCTCTGCAGTTTGAACACTCACCTTTATCCCCTTTGCCTTTGTACAGTGGCACTATGCATGCATTCCGCCAATCCTCAGGCACTTCATCATGAGCCATACATACAGTGAATATCCTCACCAACCAGTCAACAACACAGTCACCCCCTTTTTAATAAATTCCACTGCAATACCATCCAAACCCGCCAGCTTTCATCTTCTGCAAAGCTTTTACTACCTCTTCTCTGTTTACGAAATCATTCTCCCTGACCCTCTCAATTCGCACACCACCTCAACCAAGACACCCTATATATATGCCACTCTATCATCTCACACATCAACATACCTTCAAAATACTCACTCCATATCCTTCTCACATCACTACTGTTTGTTATTACCTCCCCATTAGCCCCCTTCACCGATGTTCCCATTTGTTCTCTTGTCTTACGCACTTTATTTACCTCCTTCCAAAACATCTTTTTATTCTCCCTAAAATTTGATGATACTCACCCCCAACTCCCATTTATTTATTTATTTATTTATATCTGGTATAGCCAGATTATTAAAGAGGATATGAATCAGATGGAAAGAGGGTGGTGAAAGTGATTGAGCTTGAAGATGCTTCTTCAAGGAGTTACTAGGAGAGAGTGGCATAAAATGGCATGAACTGAAAGTAGATGCAATTAGAGGTACGGTTGAGGAATAGGAGGTATTTAGGGAAGCATTGATTACATACGCAAGAGAAGGATTTCGTACTTGGAAGGTAGGTTGTGGGTAGGTGAGAAATGGTGATGAGTGGTGGATGAGGATATAAAGTTGTTGATGAAGGAGAAGGTTAATGTGGAGAGGTGATTCCTGTGGGGAAGGAATGCAGATTGTTGGGAAATGTGTGAGAGAAAGTGGTAGGAGGCATGAGAAAATGCAGGGTTTTAAAAAGAGGACAAAGAGAGAAGAGAGTTGTATTGGTAGTACGTGTAGGAAAGGAAAATGAGTGATGAGAGATGTATAAGAGAACAGAGTAGTAGGTTAAGAGGAAAGTGAAGGGGCCAAAAAAGAGTTGGAAATGAGAGTCTGGATGAGAGAGTATTGGCAAACTTCTGGGAGGATGAGAAAATGCTTTGAAAAGGCTTAATAGTGTGAGGAGAATAAGAGAACAAATGTGAGTATTAATGAAGGGAACAGATGGGGAGGTGATAACAAGTGAGAAAGAGGTGAAGGGGGGAGATGGAGTTGGTAGTGTGAAGGATAGTTAAATGTGAGATGATAGGTTAGCAGATTTGTGGTGTTTTGGTTGGGAAAGTTATGCAGAGTGAGAGAGTCATGGCAAGTGGTTTGATGAAAAGAGAAGAGAAAGGGTGGTGATGACCTTGCATGAGATGAAGTGTGGCAAGTTGGTTAAAGTGGATTGGGTTACAGCTGAATTTCTCAAGAATTAAGATGACTGTATTGTTGATTAGTTATTAAGGATTCTTAAAGTATGTATGGCATTTGGTGGGATGCCTGAGGGTTGGTAGAATGTATAAAGGCAAGGGGGATAAAACTGAATGTTTGAATTACAAAGGTGTAAATTTGTTGAAAGTAACTAGAAATGTATGGGAGAGTGGCAGCTGAGAAGGTGGTGGTATGCAGGGAGAACCACACTGGGAAGGAATGATGTGGCTTCAAGAGTAGTAGAGGATGTTTGGATCAGGTGTTTGTTTAGAAGGATCAGTATGAGAAATATTTAGAGAAACAGAAGGATTTATATGTGGCATAAATGGATGTGGAGAAAGCACATGATAAGGTTAATAGAGATCCTTTGTGGAAGGTGTTACATATGTGGTGAGTGAGGAAAGATACATGAAGCAATAAGAACTTTTTATCAAGAGAGTAAGGTGTGTATGAGGAGGAAGAGAGGAGGGTGAGTGGTTTCAGTTGAAGTTGTTTGAATTGAGGTGAGCTGATCACATAAAGAATTACACTGTAAGGGAGAGGTGTTGTAATAAAAAGAGTATGATTGAGGGAGCTGATTAGGGTATGCAGAAATGGTTTGGACAAGTGGAGAGGATGAGTGATGAGAGAACGATCAAGTGTATTACTGTATGTGTCAAATGTGGAGGGAGCAAGGGGGATGGGGAAACTGAGAAGGATATGGAATTATGAAGTGAAGAAGGCTTTGAGTTATCATGTCAAATCATTTAGTAGGGTGAGGCATGCATGAGATAGAATAAATTTGAGTATTGTGGTGTACATTGAGGGACATGATGTCACTGGGCTGCATTAGGGCATATGAAGGACGCAGTGGAAACTATGGAATGGCTGTTGGGCTTGACTATGGATGAATGGCTTTGGTTTTGATATGATATACATATCAGCTAGAGAGTGGATATGCATGAGTAAGGCCATCGTTCTGTTCTGATGCTACCTTTTGCTGGGAAGTAGCAATTGGTATGAGAGTTATTATTATTATTATTATTATTATTATTATTATTATTATAAGAGTGAGTGCTCAAATTACAGAGGTATAAGTTTGTTGAGTATTCCTGGTAAATTATATGGGAGGGTATTGATTGAGAGGGTGAAGGCATGTACAGAGCATCAGATTGGGGAAGAGCAGTGTGGTTTCAGAAGTGGTAGAGGATGTGTGGATCAGGTGTTTGCTTTGAAGAATGTATGTGAGAAATACTTAGAAAAGCAAATGGATTTGTATGTAGCATTTATGGATCTGGAGAAGGCATATGATAGAGTTGATAGAGATGCTCTGTGGGAGGCAAGTTGTTAGAAGCAGTGAAAAGTTTTTATCGAGGATGTAAGGCATGTGTACGTGTAGGAAGAGAGGAAAGTGATTGGTTCTCAGTGAATGTAGGTTTGCAGCAGGGGTGTGTGATGTCTCCATGGTTGTTTAATTTGTTTATGGATGGGGTTGTTAGGGAGGTGAATGCAAGAGTTTTGGAAAGAGGGGCAAGTATGAAGTCTGTTGGGGATGAGAGAGCTTGGGAAGTGAGTCAGTTGTTGTTCGCTGATGATACAGCGCTGGTGGCTGATTCATGTGAGAAACTGCAGAAGCTGGTGACTGAGTTTGGTAAAGTGTGTGAAAGAAGAAAGTTAAGAGTAAATGTGAATAAGAGCAACGTTATTAGGTACAGTAGGGTTGAGGGTCAAGTCAATTGGGAGGTAAGTTTGAATGGAGAAGAACTGGAGGAAGTAAAGTGTTTTAGATATCTGGGAGTGGATCTGGCAGCGGATGGAACCATGGAAGTGGAAGTGGATCATAGGGTGGGTGAGGGGGCGAAAATTCTGGGAGCCTTGAAGAATGTGTGGAAGTCGAGAACATTATCTCGGAAAGCAAAAATGGGTATGTTTGAAGGAATAGTGGTTCCAACAATGTGGTATGGTTGCGAGGCGTGGGCTATGGATAGAGTTGTGCGCAGGAGGATGGATGTGCTGGAAATGAGATGTTTGAGGACAATGTGTGGTGTGAGGTGGTTTGATCGAGTAAGTAATGTAAGGGTAAGAGAGATGTGTAGAAATAAAAAGAGCGTGGTTGAGAGAGCAGAAGAGGGTGTTTTGAAATGGTTTGGGCACATGGAGAGAATGAGTGAGGAAAGATTGACCAAGAAGATATATGTGTCGGAGGTGGAGGGAACGAGGAGAAGTGGGAGACCAAATTGGGGGTGGAAAGATGGAGTGAAAAAGATTTTGTGTGATCGGGGCCTGAACATGCAGGAGGGTGAAAGGAGGGCAAGGAATAGAGTGAATTGGATCGATGTGGTATACCGGGGTTGATGTGCTGTCAGTGGATTGAATCAGGGCATGTGAAGCGTCTGGTGTAAACCATGGAAAGCTGTGTAGGTATGTATATTTGCGTGTGTGGATGTATGTATATACATGTGTATGGGGGTGGGTTGGGCCATTTCTTTCATCTGTTTCCTTGCGCTACCTCGCAAACGCGGGAGACAGCGACAAAGCAAAAAAAAAAAAAAAAATTATTATTATTATCATTATTATTATTATTACTATTATTATTATCACTACTACTGTTATTTTTCTTAACAGAACGTAGCATTATATGCTGAAGGTGGAAAGCATAAAAGCCTTGAGGATAGCTTTGACACTGGGGTGGAGCATCCTATGATGGAGAATCCTACTGTGGAGCGTGTTAGGTTGTGGTTTCATATCTCAGCCATGATTACAAACCTTCTCCCTTGGCTGTTATTGACCACATTGCCACTTTGCATGGCAGCCCGAGTCTCCAGCAATTACCGAACGCTAAGCAAGGTAAGGTAGAGTAGCATATCACACTATATCTCCGTATGCCTTTGTCATATATGCTTCTAGCTGCATCCATAACTGTTGTTCAGAATCTTTGCAGTTATCAACCATCTTCAGTATGCCTTCTATTAAAGATTCACAGAAATGTTTGACACATTTGTTAAAGACATGTACTTAATGTGTGGCTTTCAATTGTTAAAGCAACTGAAAATTATCTGCATTGCTGCACTTATATTTGAGTAGAAGGTGTACTACAGATGGGTCTGTACATAGCACTAAATAGGTGTCAAGAATGTTCATGCAAGTCAAATCACTCTATGTCATGACATTAGTTTCCACTCAGATTGGAGGTTAGGGCCCTTGGGCAAAAAATAAAACAAATTCTAAACAATGGAAACACTGTAACAAATGATACGTAAAACACTAGTCATTATTAGCTCATGTATAAAGTAAGATCCTGCCAAAGAGAATTGTGTAGAAAAATGAACAAGGAATGCAGTTTACCAAAACATTCACCATATGTAAAATGTATTTGTAAGATGCATTATGTAAGAACCTACTGAAAACAACTGTGTTGAAAAGATATATCAGTGATACAATGAAGTGTATGGTGCCCCCCTCCCCCCACACACGTGCGAGGTAGTGCTATGAAAAGACAACAAAGGCCACATTCATTCACACTCAGTCTCTAGCTGTCCTGTGCAATGCACTGAAACCACAGCTCCCTTTTCACATCCAGGCCTCACAAAACTTTCCATGGTTTACCCCAGACACTTCACATGCGCTGCTTCACTCCATGAACAGCACATCAACACTGGTATACCACATTGTTCCAATTCACTCTATTTCTTGAACACCTTTCACCCTCCTGTGTGTTCAGGCCTTGATCGCTCAAAATCTTTTTCTTTCCATCCTTCCACCTCCAGTTTGGTCTCCCACTTCTCGTTCCCTCCACCTCTGACACATATATCCTCTTTGTCAATCATCCCTCACTCATTCTCTCCATGTGACCAAGCCATTGCAATACACCCTCTTCTGCTCTCTCAACCACACTCTTTTTATTACCACACCTCTCTCTTGCCATTTCATTACTTACTCGATCAAACCACTTCTCACCACATATTGTCCTCAAACATCTCATTTCTGACACATCCACCCTCCTCCGCACAACCCAATCTATAGCCCATGCCATGCAACCATATAACATTGTTGGAACCACTATCCCTTCAAACATACCCATTTTTGCTCTCCGGGATAATGCTCTGGCCTTCCACACATTCTTCAACGCTCCCAGAACCTTCGCCCCCTCCCCCACCCTGTGACCTGCTTCCGCTTCCATGGTTCCATCTGCTGCTAAATCCACTCCCAGATATCTAAAACACTTCACTTCCTCCAGTTTTTCTCCATTCAAACTTACCTCTGAGTTGACTTGTCCCTCAGCCCTATTGAACCTATTAACCTTGCTCTTATTCACATTTGCTCTACACTTTATTCTTTCACACACTTTACCAAACTCAGTCACCAGCTTCTGCAGTTTCTCACCCCAATCAGCCACCAGCACTGTATCATCACCAAACAACTGACTCATTTCCCAAGCCCTGTCATCAACAACAGACTGCATACTTCCCCCTCTCCAAAACTCTTGCATTCATCTTCCTAATAACCCGCTTCAGTAAACAAATTAAACAACCATGGAGACATCACACACCCCTGCCACAAACCAACATTCACTGAGTACTAGTCACTTTCCTCTCTTCCTGCTCGTAGACATGCTTTACATCCTCAATAAAAACTTTTCACTGCTTCCAGCAACCTACCTCCCACACCATATACTCTTAATACCTTCCACAGGGCATCTCTGTTAGTTCTATCATATGCCTTCTCCAGATCCATAAATGCTACATACTAATCCATCTGTTTCTCTGAGTATTTCTTGTATACATTTTCAAAGCAAATACCTGATCCACACATCCTCTGCCACTCCTGAAACCACACTGCTCTTCCCCAATCTGATGCTTTGTACATGCCTTCACCCTCTCATTCAATACCCTCCCATATATTTTCCCAGGAGTACTCAACAAACTTATACCTCTGTAATTTGAACACGCACCTTTATCCCCTTTGCCTTTATACAATGGCACTATGCATGCATTCTGCCAGTTCTCAAGTACTTCACCATGAACCACACATATATTGAATATTCTGACCAACCAGTCAACAACACAGTCACCTCCTTTTTGATAAATTCCACAGCAACACCATCCAAACCCACCACCTTGCTGATTTTCATCTTCCACAAAGCTTTCACTACCTCTTTGTTAACCAAACCATTCTCCCTGACCCTCTCACTTTGCAAACCACCTTGACTAAAACACCCTACATCTGCCATTATCGTCAGACACATTCAACAAGCCTTCAGAATACTCATTCCATCTCATTCCATCTCCTTCTCACTTCACCACTACTTCTTATTACCTCCCCATTAGCCCCCCTCACCGTTGTTCTCATGTGTTCTCTTGTCTTCTGCACTCTATATTCTTCCTTCCAAAGCTCACCCCAACTCTCATTTGCCCTCTTTTTCACCTCTTCCACCTTTCTCTTGACCTCCTGCATTCTTCTTTTTACATCTCCCTGTCATTTGCACTACTTTCCTGCAGAAATCGTCCAAATGCCTCTCTCTTCTCTTTCACTAACATTATTACTTCTTCATCCCACCACTCACTTCCCTTTCTAATCTGCCCACCTCCCACTTTTCTCATGCCACAGACATCTTTTGCGCAAGCCATCACTGCTTCCCATTCCTCCCCCACTATCTGTACATCATTTGCTCTCACCTTTTTCCATTCTGCTCTCAATCCCTTCTGGTACTTCATCATACAAGTCTCCTATCCAAGCTCACTTACTCTCACCACTCTCTTCACCCCAACATTCTCTCTTCTTTTCTGAAAACCTCTACAAATCTTCTCCTTCGCCTCCACAAGATAATGATCAAACATCCCTCCAGTTGCCCCTCTCAGCACATTAACATCCAAAAGTCTCTCTTTCACGTGCCTATCCATTAACACGTAATCCAGTAACACTCTCTGGCCATCTTTCCTACTTACGTGGACTTAAGTGTATGTCTCTTATTAAACCAGGTATTCCCAATCACCAGTCTTTTTTCAGCACACAATTCTACAAGCTCTTCACCATTTCCATATACAGCACTGAACACCCCATTTACACCAGTTATGCCCCCAACTGCCACATTACTAACCTTTGCATTCAAATCACCCATCACTATAACCTGGTCTTGTGCACAAAACTGCTAACACACTCACTCAGCTGCTCCCAAAACACTTGCCTCTCATGATCTTTCTTCTCATGACCAGGTGCATAGACTCCAAATAATCACCCATCTCTCTCAATCCACTGTCAGTTATACCCTTATCAGTCTAGAGTTTACTTTCTTACACTCTATCACATACTCCCACAACTCCTGTTTCAGGAGTAGTGCTACTCCTTCCTTTGCTCCTGTCCTCTTACCAACCCCTGACTTTGCTCCCAAGACTTTCCCAAACCACTCTTCCCCTTTACCCTTGAGCTTCGTTTCACTCAGAACCAAAACATCCAGGTTCCTTTCCTCAAACATACTCCGTATCTCCTTTTTTTCTCATCTTGGGTACATCCACACACACTTAGACACCCTAATCTGAGCCTTCAAGGAGGATGAGTACTCCCCACATGACTCCTTCTTCTGTTTCCCCTTTTAGAAAGTGAAAATACAAGGAGGGAAGGGTTTCAAGTGCCCTGCTCCCGTTCCCTTTAGTCGTCTTCTCCGACACTTGGGGAATGTGTGGGAAGAAAGCTGAGAGTAAATGTGAATAAGAGCAAGGTTATTAGGTTCAGTACAGTTGATGGACAGTTAAATTGGGAGATAAGTTTGAATGGAGAAAACCTGGAGGAAGCGAAGTGCTTTAGATATCTGGGAGTAGATTTAGCAGCAGATGGAACCATGGGAGCGGAAGCAAGTCACAGAGTGAGGGACAGGGCGAAGGTTCTGGGAGAGTTGAAGAATGTGTGGAAGGCTAGAATGTTATCACGGAGAGCACAAATGGGTATGTTTGAAGGAATAGTGGTTCCAACAGTGTTATATGGTTGTAAGGCATGGGCTATAGATGGGTTGGGCATAGGAGTGTGAATGTGTTGGAAATGAAATGTTTGAGGACAATATGTGGTGTGGGGTGGTTTGATTGAGTAAGTAATGAAAGGGTAAGACAGACGTGTGGTGATAAAACAAATGTGGTTGAGAGAGCAGATGAGGGTGTATTGATATGGTTTTGTCACATGAAGAGAATGAGTGAGGAAAGATTGGCAAAGGATATATGTGTCAGCGGTGGAGGGAACGAGGAGAAGTGGAAGACTAAATTGGAGGTGGAAGGATGGAGTGAAAAAGATTTTGAGTGATCAGGGCCTGAACATACAGGAGGGTGAAAGGCGTGCAAGGAATAGAGTGAATTGGAACGATGTGGTATACCGGGGTCGACGTGCTGTCAGTAGATTGAACCAGGGCATGTGAAGCATCTGGGGTAAACCATAGAAAGTTTTGTGGGGCCTGGATGGTATTGCAGTGGAATTTAACAAAAAAGGGGGTGACTTGTTGTTTGGTTGGTAAGGATATTCATTATATGTATGGATCATGATGAAGTGCCTAAGGTTTGGTGGAATGCATACATAGTGCCATTGTACAAAGGAAAAGGGGATAAAGGTGAGTGTTCAAATTACAGAGGCATAAGTTTGTTGAGTATTCCTGGGAAATTATATGGGAGGGTATTGATTGAGAGGGTAAAGGCTTGTACAGAGCATCAGATTGGGGAAGCAGTTTGGTTTGAGAAGTGGTAGAGGATGTGCGGATCAGGTGTTTGCTTTGAAGAATATATGTAAAAAATACTTAGAAAAACAGATGGATTAGTATGTATCATTTATGGATCTGGAGAAAGTATATGATAGGGTGGATAGATGCTTTGTGGAAGGTTTTGAGAGTATATGGTGTGGGAGGCATGTTGATAGAAGCAGTGAAAAGTTTTTACAAAGGATGTAAGGCATGTGTACGTGTAGGAAGAGAGGAAAGCGACTGGTTCCCAATGAATGTCTGTTTGTGGCAGGGGTGCATGATGTCTCCATGGTGTTTTGATTTGTTTATGAATGGGGTGGTTAAGGAGGTGAATGCAAGAGCTTTGGAAAGAGGGGAAAGTATGCAGTCTGCTTTGGATGAGAAGGCTTGGGAAGTGAGTCAGTTGTTGTTTGCTGATGACATAGCTTTGATGGCTGATTCGGCTGAGAAACAGCTGAAGTTGGTGACTGAGTTTGGCAAAGTGTTTGAAAGAAGGAAGTTAAGAGTAGATGTGAATAAGAGCAAGGTTATTAGGCTCAGTAGCGATGAGGGACAAGTTATTTGGGAGGTAAATTTGAATGGAGAGAAACTGAAGGAAGTGAAGTGTTTTAGATATCTGGGAGTGGAGTTAGCAGCGGATGGAATCATGGAAGCGGAAGTGAGCCACAGGATGGGGGAGGGAGCGAAGGTTCTGGGAGCATTGAAGAATGTGTGGAAGGTGAGGACGTTATCTCGAAGAGCAAAAATGGGTATGTTTGAAGGAATAGTGGTTCCAACAATGTTATAGGGTTGCGAGGCATGTGCTATAGATAGGGTTGTGTGGAGGAGGGTGGATGTCTTGGAAATGAAATGTTTAAGGACACTATGTAGTGTGAGGTGGTTTGGCAATGAAAGGGTGAGAGAGATGTTTGGTAAGTGTTGAAGAGAGAGCAGAAGAGGGTGTGTTGAAATGGTTTGGACACATGGAAAGAATGAGTGGGGAATGATTGACATAGAGGATATATGTGTCAGAAGTGGAGAGAAAAAGGAGAAGTGGGAGACTAAATTGAAGGTGGAAGGATGGAGTGAAAAGATTTTGATTGATTGGATTCCTGAACATACAGGAAGGTGAAAGTTGTGCAAGGAATAGAGTGAATTGGAGCGATGTGGTATATAGGAGTGGATGTGCTGTCAGTGGATTGAAGCAGGGCATGTGAAGCATCTGGGGTAAACCATGGAAAGTTTTGTGGGGCCTGGATGTGGAAAGGGAGCTGTGGTGTTGGTGCATAACACATGACAGCTAGAGACCAAGTGTGAGCGAATATGGCCTTTTTTGTCTGCTCCTGGTGCTGCCTTGCTGGGGAGGGGGAATGCTATTTCGTGTATGGTGGGGTGGCAACAGGAATGGATGAAGACAGCAAGTATGGATATGTACATGTGTATTTGTCTGTATATGTATATGTATGTATACGTTGAAATGTATATGTATATGCATGTTTTTATCGAGGATGTAAGGCATGTGTACGTGTAGGCAGAGAGGAAAGTGATTGGTTCTCAGTGAATGTAGGTTTGCGGCAGGGGTGTGTGATGTCTCTTTGGTTGTTTGATTTGTTTATGGATGGGGTTGTTAGGGAGGTGAATGCAAGAGTTTTGGAAAGAGGGGCAAGTATGCAGTCTGTTGTGGATGAGAGAGCTTGGGAAGTGAGTCAGTTGTTGTTCGCTGATGATACAGCGCTGGTGGCTGATTCTTGTGAGAAGCTGCAGAAGCTGGTGACTGAGTTTGGTAAAATGAGTGAAAAAAGAAAGCTGAGAGTAAATGTGAATAAGAGTAAGGTTATTAGGTACAGTAGGGTTCAGGGTCAAGATAATTTGGAGGTAAGTTTGAATGGGGAAAAACTGGAGGAAGTGATTTGGCAGCGGATGGAACCATGAAAGTGGAAATGAATCATAGGGTGGGGAAGGGGGCGAAAATTCTGGGAGCATTGAAGAATGTGTGGAAGTCGAGAACATTATCTCGGAAAGCAAAAATGGGTATGTTTGAAGGAATAGTGGTACCAACAATGTTATATGGTTGCAAGGCATGGGCTGTGGATAGGTCATGCAGAGGAGGGTGGATGTGCTGGAAATGAGATGTTTGAGGACAATATGTGGTGTGAGATGGTTTGATCGAGTAAGTAATGAGAGGGTAAGAGAGATGTATGGTAATAAAAAGAGTGTGGTTGAGAGAGCAGAGGAGGGTGTTTTGAAATGGTTTGGTCACATGGAGAGAATGAGTGAGGAAAGATTGACCAAGAGGATATATGTGTCAGAGGTGGAGGGAATGAGGAGAAGTGGGAGACCAAATTGGGGGTGGAAAGATGGAGTGAAAAAGATTTTGAGTGATCGGGGCCTGAACATGCAGGAGGGTGAAAGTTATGCAAGGAATAGAGTGAATTGGAACGTTGTGGTATACCGGGGTCGACGTGCTGTCAGTGGATTGAACCAGGGCATGTGAAGCGTCTGGGGCAAACCATGGAAAGTTCTGTGGGGCCTGGATGTGGAAAGGGAGCTGTGGTTTCGGTGCATTATTACATGACAGCTAGAGACTGAGTGTGAACGAATGTGGCCTTTGTTGTCCTTTCTTAGTGCTACCTCGCACACATGAGGGGGGAGGGTGTTGTTATTTCATGTGTGGCGAGGTGGCGATGGGAATGAAAAAAGGCAGACAATATGAATTATGTACATGTGTATATATGTATATGTCTGTGTGTGTATATATATGTATACGTTGAGATGTATAGGTATGTATTTGCATGTATGGATGTGTTGTATATACATGTGTATGTGGGTGGGTTGCGCCATTCTTTCGTCTGTTTCCTTGTGCTACCTCGCTAACGTGGGAGACGGCGACAAAGCAAAATGAATGAATAAACAAATGTGTGTGTGTGTGGGCGTTTATCTATATACATGTGTATGTGGGTGAGTTGGGCCATTCCTCGTTTGTTTCCTTGCACTAACTCATTAACGCAGGAGACATCGGTTAAGTATGATGAATAACTATATATATATATTCTTTCTTTTCTTTTAAACTATTCACCATTTCCCGCGTTAGCGAGGTAGCGTTAAGAACAGAGGACTGGGCCTTTTTGGAATATCCTCACCTGGCCCACTCTGTTCCTGCATTAGCAAGGTAGCGCTAAGAACAGAGGACTGGGCCTGTGAGGGAGTATCCCCACCTGGCCCCATTCTCTGCTCCTTCTTTTGGAAAATTAAAAAAAAAAAAAAAAATGAGGGGAGGATTTCCAGCCCCCCGCTCCCTCCCCTTTTAGTCGCCTTTTACGACACGCAGGGAATACGTGGGAAGTATTCTTTCTCCCCTATCCCCAGGGATATATATATATTTTTTTTTTTTTGTCGCTGTCTCCCGCGTTTGCGAGGTAGCGCAAGGAAACAGACGAAAGAAATGGCCCAACCTACCCCCATACACATGTATATACATACACATCCACACACACAAATATACATACCTACACAGCTTTCCATGGTTTACCCCAGACTCTTCATATGCCCTGAATTCAATCCACTGACAGCACGTCAACCCCGGTATACCACATCGATCCAATTCACTCTATTCCTTGCCCTCCTTTCACCCTCCTGCATGTTCAGGCCCCAATCACACAAAATCGTTTTCACTCCATCTTTCCACCTCCAATTTGGTCTCCCACTTCTCCTCGTTCCCTCCACCTCCGACACATATATCCTCTTGGTCAATCTTTCCTCACTCTTTCTCTCCATGTGCCCAAACCATTTCAAAACACCCTCCTCTGCTCTCTCAACCACGCTCTTTTTATTTCCACACATCTCTCTTACCCTTACGTAAGATCAAACCACCTCACACCACACATTGTCCTCAAACATCTCATTTCCAGCACATCCACCCTCCTGCGCACAACTCTATCCATAGCTCATGCCTCGCAACCATACAACATTATTGGAACCACTATTCCTTCAAACATACCCATTTTTGCTTTCCGAGATAATGTTCTCGACTTCCACACATTCTTCAAGGCTCCCAGGATTTTCGCCCCCTCCCCCACCCTATGATCCACTTCTGCTTCCATGGTTCCATCCGCTGCCAGATCCACTCCCAGATATCTAAGACACTTTACTTCCTCCAGTTTTTCTCCATTCAAACTTACCTCCCAATTGACTTGACCCTCAACCCTGCTGTACCTAATAACCTTGCTCTTATTCACATTTACTCTTAACTTTCTTCTTTCACACTTTACCAAACTCAGTCACCAGCTTCTGCAGTTTCTCACATGAATCAGCTACCAGCCCTGTATCATCAGCGAACAACAACTGACTCACTTCCCAAGCTCTCTCATCCACAACAGACTTCATACTTGCCCCTCTTTGGGATGTATTTAGGGAATCAATGATGGATTGCACACAAGATGCTTGTGGCATGAAAAGAGTGGGAGGTGGGTTGATTAGAAAGGGTAGTGAGTGGTGGGATGAAGAAGTAAGATTATTAGTGAAAGAGAAGAGAGAGGCATTTGGACGATTTTTGCAGGGAAAAAATGCAATTGAGTGGGAGATGTATAAAAGAAAGAGACAGGAGGTCAAGAGAAAAGTGCAAGAGGTGAAAAAGAGGGCAAATGAGAGTTGGGGTGAGAGAGTATCATTAAATTTTAGAATAAAAAGATGTTCTGGAAGGAGGTAAATAAAGTGCGTAAGACAAGGGAGCAAATGGGAACTTCAATGAAGGGTGCAAATGGGGAGGTGATAACAAGTAGTGGTGATGTGAGAAGGAGATGGAGTGAGTATTTTGAAGGTTTGTTGAATGTGTTTGATGATAGAGTGGCAGATATAGGGTGTTTTGGTCGAGGTGGTGTGCAAAGTGGGAGGGTTAGGGAAAATGATTTGGTAAACAGAGAAGAGGTAGTAAAAGCTTTGCGGAAGATGAAAGCCAGCAAGGCAGCAGGTTTGGATGGTATTGCAGTGGAATTTATTAAAAAAGGGGGTGACTGTATTATTGACTGGTTGGTAAGGTTATTTAATGTATGTATGACTCATGGTGAGGTGCCTGAGGATTGGCGGAATGCGTGCATAGTGCCATTGTACAAAGGCAAAGGGGATAAGAGTGAGTGCTCAAATTACAGAGGTATAAGTTTGTTGAGTATTCCTGGTAAATTATATGGGAGGGTATTGATTGAGAGGGTGAAGGCATGTACAGAGCATCAGATTGGGGAAGAGCAGTGTGGTTTCAGAAGTGGTAGAGGATGTGTGGATCAGGTGTTTGCTTTGAAGAATGTATGTGAGAAATACTTAGAAAAGCAAATGGATTTGTATGTAGCATTTATGGATCTGGAGAAGGCATATGATAGAGTGGATAGAGATGCTCTGTGGAAGGTATTAAGAATATATGGTGTGGGAGGCAAGTTGTTAGAAGCAGTGAAAAGTTTTTATCGAGGATGTAAGGCATGTGTACGTGTAGGAAGAGAGGAAAGTGATTGGTTGTCAGTGAATGTAGGTTTGCGGCAGGGGTGTGTGATGTCTCCATGGTTGTTTAATTTGTTTATGGATGGGGTTGTTAGGGAGGTGAATGCAAGAGTTATATATATATATATATATATATATATATATATATATATATATATATATATATATATATGTATATATATTTTTTTTATTTTGCTTTGTCACTGTCTCTCGCGTTAGCGAGGTAGCGCAAGGAAACAGACGAAAGAATGGCCCAACCCACCCATATACACATGTATATACATACACGTCCACACACGCAAATATACATACCTATACATCTCAATGTACACATATATATACACACACTGACATATACATATATACACATGTACATAATTCATACTGTCTGCCTTTATTTATTTTATCCCTGGGGATAGGGGAGAAAGAATACTTCCCACACATTCCTCACGTGTCGTAGAAGGCGACTAAAGGGGACAGGAGCGGGGGGCCAGAAACCCTCCCCTCCTTGTATTTTAACTTTCTAAAAGGGGAAACAGAATATATATATATATATGGTATACCGGGGTCGACATGCTGTCATTGGATTGAACCAGGGCATGTGAAGCGTCTCGGGTAAACCAGGGAAAGTTCTGTGGGGCCTGGATGTGGAAAGAGCGCTGTGGTTTCGGTGCATTATACATGACAACTAGAGACTAAGTGTGAATGAATGTGACCTTTGTTGTCTTTTCCTAGTGCTACCTTGCGCACATGCGGGGGTAGGGGGTTGTCATTTCATGTGTGGCAGGGTGGCGATGGGAATGAATAAGGGCAGATAGTATGAATTATGTACATGTGTATATATGTATATGTCTGTGTGTGTATAAATATGTATACGTTAAGATGTATAGGTATGTATAAGTGCATGTTTAGACGTGTATGTATATACATGTGTACGTGGGTGGGTTAGGCCATTCTTTCGTCTGTTTCCTTGCGCCAACACAGGGGACAGTGACACAGTATAATAAAAATAATAATTTATTATTATTATTTTGCTTTGTCGCAGGAGGTCAAGAGAAAGGTTCAAGAGGTGAAAAAGAGGGCATATGATAGTTTGCGTGAGAGAGCATCATTAAATTCTTGGGAGAATAAAATGATGTTTTGTAAGGAGGTAAATAAAGTGCGTAAGACAAGGGAACAAATGGGAACTTCAGTGAAGGGGGCTAATGGGGAGATGATAACAAGTAGTGGTAATGTATGAAGGAGATGGAGTAAGTATTTTGAAGGTTTGTTCAGAGGGTTAGGGAGAATGATTTGGTAAACAGAGAAGAGGTAGTAAAAGCTTTGCAGAAGATGAAAGCCAGCAAGGTAGCGGGTTTGGATGGTATTGCAGTGGAATTTATTAAAAAAGGGGGTGACTGTATTGTTGACTGGTTCATAAGGTTATTTAATGTATGTATGACTCATGGTGAGGTGCCTGATGATTGGAGGAATGCTTACATAGTGCCAATGTACAAAGGCAAAGGGGATAAAAATGAGTGCTCAAATTACTGAGGTATAAGTTTGTTGAGTATTCCTGGGAAATTATGTGGGAGAGTATTGATTGAGAGGGTGAAGGCATGTACAGAGCATCAGATTGGGGAAGAGCAGTGTGGTTTCAGAAGTGGTAGAGGATGTGTGGATTAGGTGTTTGCTTTGAGGAATGTTTGCGAGAAATACTTAGAAAAGCAAATGGATTTGTATGTAGCATGTATGGATCTGGAGAAGGCATATGATAGAGTTGATAGAGATGCTCTGTGGAAGGTATTAAGAATATATGGTGTGGTAGGCAAGTTGTTAGAAGCAGTGAAAAGTTTTTATCGAGGATGTAAGGCTTGTGTACGTGAAGGAAGAGAGGAAAGTGATTGGTTCTCAGTGAATGTAGGTTTGCGGCAAGGGTGTGTGATGTCACCATGGTTGTTTAATTTGTTTATGGATGGGGTTGTTAGTGAAGTAAATGCAAGAGTTTTGGAGAGAGGGGCAAGTATGCAGTCTGTTGTGGATGAAAGGGTGTGGGAAGTGAGTCAGTTGTTGTTCGCCAATGATACAGCGCTGGTGGCTGATTCATGTGAGAAACTGCAGAAGCTGGTGACTGTGTTTGGTAAAGTGTGTGAAAGAAGAAAGCTGAGAGTAAATGTGAATAAGAGCAAGGTTATTAGGTACACTAGGGTTGAGGGACTAGTCAATTGGGAGGTAAGTTTGATTGGAGAAAAACTGGAGGAAGTGAAGTGTTTTAGATATCTGGGAGTGGATTTGGCAGCAGATGGAACCATGGAAGCAGAAGTGAGTCACAGGGTGGGGGAGGGGTGCGAAAGTTTTGGGAGCGTTGAAAAATGTGTTGAAGGCGAGAGCATTATCTCGGAAAGCAAAAATGGGTATGTTTGAAGGAATAGTGGTTCCAACAATGTTATATGGTTGCGAGGCGTGGGCTAAAGATAGATTAGTGTGGAAGAGGGTGGATGTGTTGGAAATGGGATGTTTGAGGACAATATGTGGTGTGAGGTGGTTTGATCGAGTAAGTAATGAAAGGGTAAGAGAGATGTGTGGAAATAAAAAGAGTGTGGTTGAAAGAGCAGAAGAGGGTGTTTTGAAGTGGTTTGGTCACATGGAGAGAATGAGTGATGAAAGATTGAGAAAGAGGATATATGTGTCAGAGGTGGGGGGAACGAAAAGTGGGAGACCAAATTGGAGGTGGAAAAATGGAGTGAAAAAGATTTTGAGTGACCAGGGCATGAACATGCAGGTGGGTGAAAGGCATACAAGGAATAGAGTGAATTGGAATGATGTGGTATACTGGGTTCGACGTGCTGCCAATGGATTGAACCAGGGCATGTGAAGTGTCTGGGGTAAACCATGGAAAGATTTGTGGGGCCTGGATGTGGAAAGGGAGCTGTGGTTTCAGTGCATTAAACATGACAGCTAGAGACTGAGTGTGAACGAATGTGGCCTTTGTTATTCTTCTCTTGGCACTAACTCGCACGCATGAGGGGGGGAGGGGGATTGTCATTTCTTGTGTGGCAGGGTGGCGACCTGAATGAGTGAAGGCAGCAAGTATGAATTATGTGCATGTGTATGTATGTATATGTCTGTGTATGTATATATATGTATACATTGAAATGTATAGGTATGTATATGTGCGTGTGTGGACGTGTATGTATATGTGTATATGGGTGGGTTGGGCCATTCTTTCGTCTGTTTCCTTGCGCTACCTCACTAACGCGAGAGACAGCGACAAAGTATAATAAATATATAGATAGATATATATATAAATTTGTTGTACAATTATTGATTCCTTGCTGCAAATGAAACAGTATCTCAGGGGAAGGAGGATGTAGTCAAAGATGATATATTGTATCCTTGTCCATTGATTGGTCTTCTCTTTCACAGATAACAGTTGTATGACCAGTGTCATTTCCCATTACAACATCTACCTTTATGTTTCACTATCAGACTTTGTACTGCCTTAATTACCATGTTACTACATAGCAAAAATAGCTGTCAGCACTGTTTATAGACATTTCTCTATGTTTACCTTATCTTTTGATCTTGATTTTTTATTATAAAGGTTCTTTCACTGTGATACAAAAGACCACATTTTCTCATTAGAGGAGTGTATGTATGTCTCATATTGTTTTGAAATCACATCAAACATATTATTTTCTATTGTTGACAGGCTGGCTGCCAGTTGCATGGTCGACCATTTGGCTACCAATCAACACCACAACTGGACATAGATTCCTTCTTACTGTACGTTTCCAGTTTACATTTACAGGCCAAAATATTATGGATTCCAGTTCGAACATATTTTCTTGTGTCCATTTTAGTCTTAGCATTTATGTCTCTTATAGTTTTGAGCTATTTGTATTTGTAGATGAGATTTTGTTTTCGTGTACAGAAATTATAAGAAATTTATTTTTTAATCGTAGTTGTTGATAGGGAGTACCAATTAAAGTTGGGTTTGCCCTGTTATTCAATAAAATATTTTGTTTCTATATCAGAATGTACAGAACCTAGAATAAATCACAATGTTAGAAGATCACTTGATGATGTTTCAGCACCACTGCTGGATTATCTAATAGGCCAACAAAGTTGTTTGTGGCCTACAAAAAATTCTACGTTGACTTAAAGACAAGAAAGGGAAATTTCTAAATCAAACTTTAATTTGCTCTGATTGAATTGATTTGAAGAATGTTTTTTTCTTGAGAGTACATGTACAAATGGTGTAAGTCATATAAGAGTGCTCTTTTATTTGAGAATGAATGTGAGTGGATGTGGCCTTCCTTCGTATGTTTCCTGGCCCTACTTCCCTGTCACAGGGGGTGGTGATGCTGTTTCCTGTAGGGCGGGGTGGAGCCGGAAATGGATAAAAGCAAACAACTATATCAATATGTACATGTGTGTGTGTGTGTATATGTATGTATGTATGTTGCAATAGGTCACAGTGGTGCATTTATTTATATTTATATATTATACTTAACCACCGTCTCCTGCGTTAGCAAGGTAGCGCAAGGACACAGACGAGGAATGGCAATACCCATCCACATACATGTGTATATGCATAAATGCCCACACACACACATATACATACATATACATTTCCACGTATTTATTTTTTATTTATATATTTATTTATTTATTTTGTTTTGTCGCTGTCTCCCGCGTTAGCGAGGTAGCGCAAGGAAACAGACGAAAGAATGGCCCAACCCGCCCACATACACATGTATATACATACTCGTCCACACATGCAAATATACATACCTATACATCTCAATGTACACATATATATACACACACAGACATATACATATATACACATGTACATAATTCATACTGTCTGCCTTTATTTGTTCCCATCGCCACCACGCCACACATGGAATAACAACCCCCTCCCCCCTCATGTGTGCGAGGTAGCGCTAGGAAAGACACCAAAGGCCCCATTCATTCACACTCAGTCTCTAGCTGTCATGTAATAATGCACCGAAACCACAGCTCCCTTTCCACATCCAGGCCCCACACACTTTCCATGGTTTACCCCAGACGCTTCACATGCCCTGGTTCAATCTATTGACAGCACGTCGACCCCAGTATACCACATCGTTCCAATTCACTCTATTCCTTGCACGCCTTTCACCCTCCTGCATGTTCAGGCCCCGATCACTCAAAATCTTTTCACTCCATCTTTCCACCTCCAATTTGGTCTCCCACTTCTCCTCGTTCCCTCCACCTCTGCCACATATATCCTCTTGGTCAATCTTTCCCCACTCATTCTCTCCATGTGACCAAACCATTTCAAAACACCCTCTTCTGCTCTCTCAACCACACTCTTTTTATTTCCACACATCTCTCTCACCCTTACATTACTTACTCGATCAAACCACCTCACACCACATATTGTCCTCAAACATCTCATTTCCAGCACATCCACCCTCCTGCCCACAACTCTATCCATATCCCACGCCCCGCAACCATACAACATTGTTGGAACCACTATTCCTTCAAACATACCCATTTTTGCTTTCCGAGATAATGTTCTCGACTTCCAAACATTCTTCAAGGCTCCCAGAATTTTCGCCCCCTCCCCCACCCTATGATTCACTTCCACTTCCATGGTTCCATCCACTGCCAGATTCACTCCCAGATATCTAAAACACTTTACTTCCTCCAGTTTCTCTCCATTCAAACTTACCTCCCAATTGGCTTGACCCTCAACCCTACTGTACCTAATAACCTTGCTCTTATTCACATTTACTCTCAGCTTTCTTCTTTCACACACTTTACCAAACTCAGTCACCAGCTTCTGCAGTTTCTTACATGAATCAGCCACCAGTGCTGTATCATCAGCGAACAACAACTGACTCACTTCCCAAGCTCTCTCATCCACAACAGACTGCGTACTTGCCCCTCTTTCCAAAACTCTTGCATTCACCTCCCTAACAACCCCATCCATAAACAAATTAAACAACCATGGAGACATCACACACCCCTGCAGCAAACCTACATTCACTGAGAACCAATCACTTTCCTCTCTCCCTACACGTACACATGCCTTACATCCTCGATAAAAACTTTTCACTGCTTCTAACAACTTGCCTCCCACACCATATATTCTTAAAAGCTTCCACAGAGCATCTCTATCAACTCTATCATATGCTTTCTCCAGATCCATAAATGCTACATACAAATCCATTTGTTTTTCTAAGTATTTCTCACATACATTCTTCAAAGCAAAGACCTGATCCACACATCCTCTACCACTTCTGAAACCACACTGCTCTTCCCCAATCTTATGCTCTGTACATGCCTTCACCCTCTCAATCAATACCCTCCCATATAATATACTAGGAATACTCAACAAACTTATACCTCTGTAATTTGAGCACTCACTCTTATCCCCTTTGCCTTTGTACAATGGCACTATGCAAGCATTCCGCCAATCCTCAGGCACCTCACCATGATTCATACATACATTAAATAACCTTACCAACCAGTCAACAATACAGTCACCCCCTTTTTTAATAAATTCCACTGCAATACCATCCAAACCTGCTGCTTTGCTGGCTTTCATCTTCCGTAAAGCTTTTACTACCTCTTCTCTATTTACCAAATCATTTTCCGTAACCCTCTCACTTTGCACACCACCTCGACGAAAACACCCTATATCTGCCACTCTATCATCAAGCACATTCAACAAACCTTCAAAATACTCACTCCATCTCCTTCTCACATCACCACTACTTGTTATCACCTCCCCATTTGCGCCCTTCACTGAAGTTCTCATTTGCTCCCTTGTCTTATGCACTTTATTTACCTCCTTCCAGAACATCTTTTTATTCTCCCTAAAATTTAATGATACTCTCTCACCCCAACTCTCATTTGCCCTCTTTTTCACCTCTTGCACCTTTCTCTTGACCTCCTGCCTCTTTCTTTTATACCTCTCCCACTCATTTGCGTTTTTTCCCTGCAAAAATCGTTCAAATGCCTCTCTCTTCTCTTTCACTAATAATCTTACTTCTTCATCCCACCACTCACTACCTTTTCTAATCAACCCACCTCCCACGAATCTCATGCCAAAAGCATCTTTTGCGCAAGCCATCACTGCTTCCCTAAATACATCCCATTCCTCCCCCACTCCCCTTACCTCCTTTGTTCTCACCTTTTTCCATTCTGTACTCAGTCTCTCCTGGTACTTCCTCACACAAGTCTCCTTCCCAAGCTCACTTACTCTCACCACTCTCTTCACCCCAACATTCTCTCTTCTTTTCTGAAAACCCCCACAAATCTTCACCTTCGCCTCCACAAGATAATGATCAGACATCCCTCCGGTTGCACCTCTCAGCACATTAACATCCAAAAGTCTCTCTTTCATGCATCTATCAATTAACACGTAATCCAATAACGCTCTCTGGCCATCTCTCCTACTCACATACGTATACTTATGTATATCTCGCTTTTTAAACCAGGTATTCCCAATCACCAGTCCTTTCTCAGTACTTAAATCTACAAGCTCTTCACCATTTCCATTTACAACACTAAACACTCCATGTATACCAATTATTCCCACGTATATATATATATATATTTTTCTTTCTTTTCTTTCAAACTATTCGCCATTTCCCGCATTAGCGAGGTAGCGTTAAGAACAGGACTGGGCCTTGAGGGAATACCCTCACCTGGCCCAATTCTCTGTTCCTTCTTTTGGAAAATTAAAAAAAAAAAAACGAGAGGGGAGGATTTCCAGCCCCCTGCTCCCTCCCCTTTTAGTCGCCTTCTACGACACGCAGGGAATACGTGGGAAGTATTCTTTCTCCCCTATCCCCAGGGATAATATATATATATATATTTTTTTTTTCTTTTATACTTTGTCGCTGTCTCCCGCGTTTGCGAGGTAGCGCAAGGAAACAGACGAAAGAAATGGCCCAACCCCCCCCCATACACATGTATATACATACGTCCACACATGCAAATATACATACCTACACAGCTTTCCATGGTTTACCCCACACTCTTCACATGCCTTGATTCAATCCACTGACAGCACGTCAACCCCGGTATACCACATCGCTCCAATTCACTCTATTCCTTGCCCTCCTTTCACCCTCCTGCATGTTCAGGCCCCGATCACACAAAATCTTTTTTCACTCCATCTTTCCACCTCCAATTTGGTCTCCCTCTTCTCCTTTCTCCCTCCACCTCCGACACATATATCCTCTTGGTCAATCTTTTCTCACTCATCCTCTCCATGTGCCCAAACCACTTCAAAACACCCTCTTCTGCTCTCTCAACCACGCTCTTTTTATTTCCACACATCTCTCTTACCCTTACGTTACTCACTCGATCAAACCACCTCACACCACACATTGTCCTCAAACATCTCATTTCCAGCACATCCATCCTCCTGCGCACAACTCTATCCTTAGCCCACGCCTCGCAACCATACAACATTGTTGGAACCACTATTCCTTCAAACATACCCATTTTTGCTTTCCGAGATAATGTTCTCGACTTCCACACATTCTTCAAGGCTCCCAGAATTTTCGCCCCCTCCCCCACCCTATGATCCACTTCCGCTTCCATATATATATATATATATATATATATATATATATATATATATATATGTGTGTGTGTGTGTGTGTGTGTGTATTTAAGGAAGCAGTGATGGCTTGTGCAAAAGATGCATGTGGCATGAGAAGTGTGGGAGGTGGGCAGATTAGAAAGGGTAGTGAGTGGTGGAATGAAGTAAGATTTTTAGTCAAAGAGAAGAGAGACACATTAGGACGATTTTTGCAGGGAAATAATGGAAATGACTGGGAGATGTATAAAAGAAAGAGGCAGGAGGTCAAGAGAAAGGTGCAAGAGGTGAAAAAGAGGGCAAATGAAAGTTGGGGTGAGAGAGTATCATTAATCTTTAGGGAGAATAAAAAGATGTTTTGGAAGGAGGTAAATAAAGTGCGTAAGACAAGGGAACAAATGGGAACATCAGGGAAGGAAGCTAATGAGGAGGTGATAACAAGTAGTGGTGATGTGAGAAGGAGATGGAGTAAGTATTTTGAAGGTTTGTAGAATGTGTTTGATGATAGAGTGGCAGATATAGGGTGTTTTCGTCGAGGTGGTGTGCAAAGTGAGAGGGTTAGGGAGAATGATTTGGTTAACAGAGAAGAGGTAGTAAAAGCTTTGCGGAAGATGAAAGGTGGCAAGGTAGCGGGTTTGGATGGTATTGCAGTGGAATTTATTAAAAAAAGGGAGTGACTGTATTGTTGCTGAATGGTAAGGTTATTTAATGTATGTATGACTCATGGTAAAGTGCCTGAGTATTGGCGGATTGCCTGCATAGTGCCATTGTACAAAGGCAAAGGAGATAAAAGTGAGTGCTCAAATTACAGAGGTATAAGTTTGTTGAGTATTCCTGGGAAATTATATGGGAGGGTATTGATTGGGAGGGTGAGGGCATGTACAAAGCATCAGATTGGGGAAGAGCAGTGTGGTTTCAGAAGTGGTAGAGGATGTGTGGATCAGGTGTCTGCTTTGAAGAATGTATGTGAGAAATACTTAGAAAAGCAAATGGATCTGTATGTAGCATTTATGGATCAGGAGAAGGCATAAGATAGATTTAATGGAGATGCTCTGTAGAAGGTATTAAGAATATATGGTGTGGTAGGCAAGTTGTTAGAAGCAGTGAAAAGTTTTTATCGAGGATGTAGAGATGTGTATGAGTAGGAAGAGAGGAAAGTGATTGGTTCTCAGTGAATGTTGGTTTGCTGCAGGGGTGCGTGATGTCTCCATGGTTGTTTAATTTGTTTGTAGATGGGTTGTTAGGGAGGTGAATGCAAGAGTTTTGGAAAGAGGGGCAAGTATGCAGTCTGTTGTGGATGAGAGAGCTTGGAAAGTGAGTCAGTTGTTGTTCGCTGATGATACAGTGCTGGTGGCTGATTCGGGTGAGAAACTGCAGAAGCTTGTGACACTTTGGTAAAGTGTGTGAAAGAAGAATGCTGAGAGTAAATGTGAATAAGAGCGAGGTTTTAGGTACCATAGGGTTGAGGGACAAGTCAATTGGGAGTTAAGTTTGAATGGAGAAAAACTGGAGGAAATGAAGTGTTTTAGATATCTGGGAGTGGATTTGGCAGCGGATGGAACCATGGAAGCAGAAGTGAATCATAGGGTGGGGGAGGGGGCGAAAGTTCTGGGAGCGTTGAAGAATGTGTGGAAGTTGAGAACGTTATCTTGTAAAGCAAAAATGGGTATGTTTCAAGGAATAGTGGTTCCAACAATGTTATATGGTTGCGAGGCATAGGCTATGGATAGAGTTGTGCGGAGGAGGGTGGATGTGCTGGAAATGAGATGTTTGAGGACGATATGGTTTGATCGAATAAGTAATGAAAGGGTAAGAGAGATGTGTGGTAATAAAAAGAGTGTGGTTGAAAGAGCAGAAGAGGGTGTTTTGAAATGGTTTGGTCACATGGAGAAAATGAGTGAGGAAAGATTGACAAAGAGGATATATGTGTCAGAGGTGGAGGGAATGAGAAGTGGGAGACCAAATTGGAGGTGGAAAAATGGAGTGAAAAAGATTTTGAGTGATCGGGGCCTGAACATGCAGGAGGGTGAAAGGCATGCAAGGAGTAGAGTGAATTGGAACGATGTGGTATACTAGGGTCAATGTTCTGTCAATGGATTGAACCAGGGTATGTGAAGCATCTGGGGTAAACCATGGAAAGTTCTGTGTGGCCTGGATGTGGAAAGGGAGCTGTGGTTTCTGTGCATTATACATGACAGTTAGAGACTAAGTGTGAACGAATGTGGCCACTGCTGTCTTTTCCTAGCGCTACCTCGCACACATGCGGGGGACGGGATTGCTATTTCATGTGTGGCGAAGTGGCGATGGGAATAAATAAAGGCAGAAAGTATGAATTATGTACATGTGTATATATGTATATGTCTGTGTGTGTATATATATGTGTACATTGAGATGTATAGGTATGTATATTTGCGTATGTGGACGTGTATGTATATACATGTGTATGTGGGTGGGTTGGGCCATTCTTTCATCTGTTTCCTTGCGCTACCTCGCTAACGCGGGAGACAGCGACAAAGCAAAATAAATAAATAAAATATATATATATGTATGTATGTATATGCACATGTGTGTGTTTATGTACATGTATTTGTGTATGTGTGTATATAGTATGAGTGGATGGGTGTCTCTTCATCACTTTCCTGACGCCACCTCACTTACGTAGGAAGCAGGTGTTGTTAAATACAGTTGACAGATAGCAGATAAAGTGAATTTGAATGAAAGAATCTTGCAGCTCTTGTTGCTTGTAAAATCACAGAGTACCTTTTCAAAATTGATCATCGTGAAAGCTCATTCTCAGTTGAGAATAGTGCAAATGAAGATGCCATAGCACCATGGTCCACCACAGTTTATTCTTTATACATATCTGCTTTTAAAAACAGTACTCTCCTTCACAACCTGTTCCAAAGGTGGTGAGGCACGTTCTAAAAGCAATGTTGATATTTAGGAAACTTTTAACAGCCGGTCCGCTGTTTGCTCACTGATTGTTTCTGCCATGGATATATTGTCTCAGTACTTTTGTAAGAACCATAGAAATTCACCTGTGAATGCATATTCAAGATGTTGGATGGGTTTCTTTTAGTATCCTTGCTGTAGAGACCACTTCATCACTGGACATGGATCTGTTCGGATAAAATTGAACCTTTCATTTAGTGTGGCATGTGCTGTTTGCTCATTTCAACAGTATATTTATCTGTGATAGGATAGATTGACATAATGCAGAATTTGTTACTGGCACTCAAATCTAAGACAGTATTACCCATGCCATCCTAATAAAAAAAAATTGAGTACTCAGTTGTTTGCATTGTGAAGTGTCCTTGTAGTCAGATGGTATTGCTAAAGTGTGCTAAAAGACCATCATACAGATTTAGGACGGCATACATCTCAATGCCAGCCTCCAGTAGAACATTATTAACATTAGTCTTTTGAGTATGCCATTCCAAATGATACACATCAACATTGTCTCAAACCAAACCAATCGGGCTTCTTAGTCACTGACTTTGCATCTTGGACAGCTGCTGGTGGTTGTCAGTTGCTTTCAACTAATTCAATTAAATGAATGTTGGAATAGTTAACATAAAGGGCTCTGCTCTGACAGCATCATTCTTTGCTGACCATAATGTTTTCAATACACTTTGTACAGCTTATGAATTTCTCTTCATATTCTCTAACAACCTGGATCATCTTTAGGGTGCACTTAAGAATAACATATGTCATGACTGCAAAATAGCAAAAAAGCTTACTTCTGCAGGACAACTCTACACAGCATCTGATCCAACTAATTTCAGACTGTGGACATCACTTGGAACCCATTCAGCCAGATTGTTATCTCACAAAACCTTGCTTACATTGCTGATTATATGCCACTCATATTGCTGGCATTATCATATGACTGTAATCTGTGGCTTACAATATGAGTACCATGAAATCTGAAAGTACCCTACACAGGATTAAACAATCATTTTTCAGCATGTTGTTCTTTGGGAATGAATTGAAGAAACTGCCCAATCACCTCTCCATCTCTCACTCAGCTGATCAGTGTGACTGATATCACAAGATGAATTACTGCTACTTCCATAATACTTTACATTCTTGATTTCAGATATTAAGTACACCAAGACTTTAGATCCCTAGATGTCAATAAATTTGTTGGAAATGCATCAAGAAAGATAAGATACATTCCCATTTCTGGGATTTCCATGTCTTTAAATGTACTGTACAAGAAATGGATTCAATTCTGCCAAAAGTTCAGTGCATCCTAGGTAATTTCCATTGTTTGGGTAGTTGTGCACATCACTCTTACTGTGGAAGACTAGACCTTATTCAGCAGGAAATGTTTTTACAGCAACTACTCTCTTCTAGATTTATATCCAGTATTTATATGATCCTTCCTTCATTTTCTCCAGTTTTGCATCAATTGTGGTAGACATCTAATGCTGGAACATCAAAGACAGTGCACCAAGATCCTTTGAATGTCCGGTAGAAGTAATTCTAGTACCTCTATTTTTCCAGTTATCAAAACATGTTTTAAGCTGATTAGAGCAGTCACTAGAATTGGCACAAACTAACCTGCATAAGTAGAAATGCATTTTACTAGTTGCGGGAATATAAATATGTCTACTCCTTTAGACAGTTTCCCCATTTGCCAGTCATCTGAAAGAAATACTCTTTGCATGCCTATCTTGTCACCAAATAGGCTACCCATCGATGAGAAGCATGAATCCTATGTATGTGAAGCTTATTTTCTGCATAATGATTAGTGAGATCTGCAATGATCTCCAACTCATCTTGATCACTACTGTAGTTTAATGGTGAGATAAGATTTGGTATTTTTTTTTATGTCTTTATTACTGTTTTCATCACATATCATGCTGCTATTTGCATTGTCACTAAATGGCTCTAGCTTTGCCTCACTTGATCAATATTTCACTCATTTCGTAATGACATATTTTTAAACTTGTCAAGTAGCTTTGTTTTCCAGATCTGATGATGAATTGATGGCATAGCTTACATTGTCACTCCTCTTATCTTTTCTCATAAGATTCATCAGATAATCCCTCATATGTGTGAAAGCTTCACCCCTTTCTTCCTTTTTCTTTTGCATTTCAGATCCAGACTCATACTTCCTCTTATATCCATCTGACATATTCAAAACAGTTCAAACTGTAAAGATGCCAGAATAATGAACAAAGTCTTAATGACTACATTGTGACTGTGTGTATTGTTTGCTGTGCAAAAATATTCATACTGCAGAAGATGATTTATTTATTCATTTATGATTACTTTAGGATCAACTCTCTATGAAAGAGTTGTAGTGTTTTCCAGAACCTTTATAAAGGCTCCTACAACTCAAGACATTGTTATTTCCATTAGCAGGGAAATGTACTCCTCTATAGTGAGGTCTTTTAACCAAGACTGTACTCCCACTTTTACAGCGTTGCCAAAGGTGACAATTCATTTGTATGGTGTAACCTCTAGCAGGTAGTCGAGTAACTCCCAAAAGATTATTGTCTCATTTTTTTCGTACTTGATCGCTATTTCCCGTGTTAGCAAGATAGTGTCAAGAACAGAAGATAGGCGACATCTCACATCCATTCTCTAGTTGTCAGGTTTAATGCATTGAAACCACAGCTCCCTATCCATATGTAGGCCCCACAGAACTTTTCATGCTTTACTTTGGATGCTTCATGAACCATGGTTCAGATAATTGACAGCACATGAACCCCAGTATACCACATCATTCCAGTTCACTCTATTCTGTGCACACCTTTCACCATCTTGCATTGTCAGACTCCAGTTGCTCAAAATCTTTTTCACTCCATCCTTCTATCTCCAATTTGGTTTCCCATTTCTCCTTTGTCCCTCCTTTTATGACAAATGTATCCTCTTTGTTAACCTTTCCTCACTCATTCTCCTTATGTCCAAACCATTTCAGCACACCCTCTCTACCTCCCTGAACCACACTCTTTTTATTACTACACATCTCTCTAACCTTTTCATTAGTTAGTTAGTCAGTCAAACCAACTTACACCAGTTCTTATCATCAAACATTTCATTTCCAGACTACATCCACCCTCCTCTGTACAGCTTCATCTATAGCCCATGCCTTGCATCCGTACAATGTTGTTGTAACTACAATTCCTCCAGACATCTCTATTTTTCTCGTCCCATATAACATTCTATCTTTCCACACATTTTTATTTGCTCTCAGAATCTCCGCTCCCTTCCCCACCCTATAACTCACTTCTGCTTCCATGGCTCCATTCACTGCCATGTCCACTCTCAGATATTTAAAATACTTAACTTCCTCCAATTTTTCTCTGTTCAAACTCACACCCCAACTAACTTGTCCCTCAACCCTACTGATCCTCATAACCTTGCTTTTATTCATATTCAGTATTGACTTTCTCCTTGTACACATTCTTCCAAACTAAGTCACTAACTTCTCCAGTTTCTTCCTCGAATGTGCCTCCAGTGCTGTATCGTCATCAAACAACAAATGACTCACTTCCTAGGCCCTCTAATCCCCCACAAACTGCATAATTGCCCCTTACAAAAACTTTGGCTTTTACCTCCCTCACCGGGTGGTGAGGGAGGTAAACAAATTGCACAACCATTGTGACTGCCACTTGGAACCAATCACTTTCTTCTCTTCCTATTCACACACAAGCCTTACACCCTTGACAAAAGTCTGCTTCTAGCAGCTCTCCTCCCACACCATATGCCTTCTCCGGATCCATAAATGCCACATGCAAATCCATCTTTTTCTCTAGATATTTCTCGCTTGCATTTTCTAAAGCAAACACCTGATCCACACATCCTCTACCACTTCTGAAACCTCACTGCTCCTCATTCTGATTCTCTGTGCATGCCTTCACCCTCTCAGTCAATACCCTCCCAGTCAACTTACCAGGTATACTCAACAAACTTGTACCTTTGTAATTTGGGCACTCACCCTTATCCCCATTGCCTTTATACATTAGTATTATTATACATGCATTATGCTAATCAACAACACAGTCACCCCTTTCTTATCAAATTCAACTGCAATACCATCCACTACAGCCACCTTGCCACTTTTCATCTTAAGAGAGCTTTCACTACTTCTTCTATCTTCACTAAACCATGACTCTCTCACTTCGAGCACTACCTCGACCAAAACACCCTACATCTGCCATTCTTACATCAAACACATTTAACAGTCCTTCAAAATACCCACTCCATTTCCTCACTTCATCATTACCTGTTATCACTTCCCCTTTTGCCTCCTTCATCGATATTCCAATTTATTCTCTTGTCTTTTACACATATTTTACCACCTTCCAAAACATCTTATTCTTTAAAGTCTGTTAAGATGTATGTTGGCCAAATGGGTAAATCTTTAGAGGAGAGCTTGAACAGCATAAATATTCTGTAAGGACAGCCTTGGAATCAGACACAATGTTCAGTCATGAAGATTATTCACATCCAGTTAATTAGATGGAGTCAAAAAATTTTTACCTTTGTGTGCTACTTATAGAAAGGTTTATAAGTGAATCCTGTCTTATCAGAGTTAACAGTAACATAAATATAGATGAAGGAAAATATGAATTAGATATTTAGATGAAATCTCTGTTGCAATGTGACACAATTAAGAAAGCAGTAGGTGACCTGATGTCCTTTGCCATGAAGAGGGATAAGTTTCTTATTTCGGCAGCTATGATGTAGGCTGGTTTTGTATGTATTCTTATGTTCATGTTGACTCGGCATCTTTGAAAATGTCTTAGAATAGTCGAGAGCTTGGAGCTGCTGTATTTATTTTTCCAGTGAATTCACTTTTATTGGTGTCTCACATGTGTATGTGATTTACTGCAACATATGTTGTTGAGTGGTTGGTAAGGATATTCAATGAATATATGGATCATGAAGTGCCTAAGAATTGGCGGAATGCATGCACAGTGCCATTGTATAAAGGCAAAGGGGATAAAGGTGAGTGTTCAAACTTCAGAAGTATAAGTTTGTTGACTGTTCCTGGGAAATTATACGAGAGGGTGAAGGCATATACAGAGCATCAGATTGGGAAAGAGCAGTGTGGTTTCAGAAGTGGTAGAGGATGTGTGGATCAGGTGTGTGCTTTGAAGAATGTATGTGAAAAATACTCAGAAAAACAGATGGAGTTGTATGTAGCATTTATGGATCTGGAGAAGGCATTTGATAGGGTTGATAGTGATGCTTTGTGGAAGGTTTTAAGAGTTTATGGTGTGGGAGATAAGTTGCTAGAAGTGAATTTTTTTTTTTTTACCAAGGATATAAGGCATGTGTACAAGTAAGGATAGAGGAAAGTGATTGGTTCCCAGTGAATGTCAGTCTGCGGCAGGGGGTGCAAGATGTCCCCATGGTTGTTTAATTTGTTTATGGATGGGATGGTTAGGGGAGACCAAACTGAAGGTGAAAGGATGGAATGAAAAAGATTTTGAGCAATCGGAGCCTGAACATATGGGAGAGTGAAAGGCGTGCAAGGAATAGAGTGAATTGGAACGATGTGGTATACCGGGTATACTGACGTGCTGTCACTGGATTGAACCAGTGCATGTGAAGCGTCTGGGGTAAACCATGAAAGGTTTTGTGGGGCCTGGATGTAGAAAGGGAGCTGTGGTTTCGGTGCATTACACATGACAGCTGGAGACTTAGTGTGAACGAAAGTGACCTTTGTTTTCTTTTTCTAGCGCTATCATGGACGCGGGGGAGGAGGAGGTGCCATTTCATGTGTGGCGGGGTGGCGACAGGAATGGATGAAGGCATAAAGTGTTGATGTGTACACGTGTATATGTATGTGTATGTATATGTATGTATACGTTTAAATGTATAGGTACGTATATGTGCGTGTGTAGGCGTTTATGTATATACATGTGTATGTGGTTGGGTTCAGCCATTTTTTGGTTTGTTCCCTTGCGCTTCCTTGCTAACGCAGGGGACAGGACTCAGTATAATTATAATGATAATGATAATGATAATGATGATAATAATAATAATATATACCTTGTTGGAGGGGGGGATACGATCTCATGTGTGGCGGGGTGGCGACGGGAATGGATGAAGGCAGCAGGTATATGTACATGTGTATATATATACGTATGTTTTTTCTTTCTTTCTTTTAAACTATTTGCCATTTCCCGCATTAGCGAGGTAGAGTTAAGAACAGAGGACTGGGCCTTTTTGGGAATATCCTCACCTGGCCCCCTCTGTTCCTTCTTTTGGAAAATTAAAAAAAAACGAGAGGGGAGGATTTCCAGCCCCCCGCTCCCTCCCTTTTAGTCGCCTTCTATGACACGCAGGGAATACGTGGGAAGTATTTTTAATCCCCTATCCCCAGGGATAATGTACGTATGTATATGCAAGGTTATTAGGTACAGTAGGGTTGAGGGTCAAGTCAATTGGGAGGTGAGTTTGAATGGTGAAAAACTGGAGGAAGTGAAGTGTTTTAGATATCTGGGAGTGGATCTGTCAGCGGATGGAACCATGGAAGCGGAAGTGGATCATAGGGTGGGGGAGGGGGCGAAAATTTTGGGAGCCTTGAAAAATGTGTGGAAGTCGAGAACATTATCCCGGAAAGCAAAAATGGGTATGTTTGAAGGATTAGTAGTTCCAACAATGTTGTATGGTTGCGAGGCGTGGGCTATGGATAGAGTTGTGCGCAGGAGGATGGATGTGCTGGAAATGAGATGTTTGAGGATAATGTGTAGTGTGAGGTGGTTTGATCGAGTAAGTAACGTAAGGGTAAGAGAGATGTGTGGAAATAAAAAGAGCGTGGTTGAGAGAGCAGAAGAGGGTGTTTTAAAATGGTTTGGGCACATGGAGAGAATGAGTGAGGAAAGATTGACCAAGAGGATATATGTGTCGGAGGTGGAGGGAACGAGGAGAAGAGGGAGACCAAATTGGAGGTGGAAAGATGGAGTGAAAAAGATTTTGTGTGATCGGGGCCTGAACATGCAGGAGGGTGAAAGAAGGGCAAGGAATAGAGTGAATTGGAGCGATGTGGTATACAGGGGTTGACGTGCTGTCAGTGGATTGAATCAAGGCATGTGAAGCGTCCGGGGTAAACCATGGAAAGCTGTGTAGGTATGTATATTTGTGTGTGTGGACGTGTGTATGTACATGTGTATGGGGGGGGTTGGGCCATTTCTTTCGTCTGTTTCCTTGCGCTACCTCGCAAACGCGGGAGACAGCGACAAAGTATAAAAAAAAAAAAAAAAAAATATATATATATATATATATATCCCTGGGGATAGGGGATTAAGAATACTTCCCACGTATTCCCTGTGTGTCGTAGAAGGCGACTAAAAGGGGAGGGAGCGGGGGGCTGGAAATCCTCCCCTCTCTTTTTTTTTTAATTTTCCAAAAGAAGGAACAGAGGGGGCCAGGTGAGGATATTCCAAAAAAGGCCCAGTCCTCTGTTCTTAACGCTACCTCACTAACGCGGGAAATGGCGAATAGTAAAAAAAAAAAAAAAAAAAAGATATATATATATATATATATATATATATATATGTATATATATGTTGAATTGCACATGTATGGATATGTGCGTGTGTCGACACTTATGTACATACATGTGTATGTGGGAAGGTTGGGCCATTTATTTTGCTTTGTCGCTGTCTCCCGCATTAGCGAGGTAGCGCAAGGAAACAGACAAAAGAATGGCCCAACCCACCCACATACACATATATATACATACACGTCCACACACGCAAATATACATACCTATACATCTCAGTGTACACATATATATACACACACAGACATATACATATATACACATATACATAATTCATACTGTCTGCCTTTATTTATTCCCATTGCCACCCCGCCACACATGGAATACAAACCCCCTCCCCCCCTCATGTGTGCGAGGTAGCGCTAGTAAAAGACAACAAAGGCCCCATTCGTTCACACTCAGTCTCTAGTTGTCATGTGCTAATGCACCAAAACCACAGCTTCCTTTCCACATCCAGGCCCCACAGAACTTTCCATGGTTTACCCCAGATGCTTCACATGCCCTGGTTCAATCCATTGACAGCACGTTGACCCAGGTATACCACATCGTTCCAATTCACTCTATTCCTTGCACGCCTTTCACCCTCCTGCCCCGATCACTTAAAATCTTTTTCACTCCATCTTTCCACCTCCAATTTGGTCTCCCACTTCTCCTCATTCCCTCCACCTCTGACACATATATCCTCTTGGTCAATCTTTCCTCACTCATTCTCTCCATGTGACCAAACCATTTCAAAACACCCTCTTCTGCTCTCTCAACCACACACTTTTTATTTCCACACATCTCTCTTACCCTTACATTACTTACTCGATCAAACCACCTCACACCACATATTGTCCTCAAACATCTCATTTCCAACACATCCACCCTCCTGCGCACAACTCTATCCATAGCCCACGCCTCACAACCATACAACATTGTTGGAACCACTATTCCTTCAAACATACCCATTTTTGCTTTTCGAGATAATGTTCTCGACTTCCAAACATTCTTCAAGGCTCCCAAAATTTTCACCCCCTCCCCACCCTATGATTCACTTCCGCTTCCATGGTTCCATCTGCTGCCAGATCCACTCCCAGATATCTAAAACACTTCACTTCCTTCAGTTTCTCTCCATTCAAACTTACCTCCCAATTGATGTTGACCCTCAACCCTACTGTACCTAATAAACTTGCTCTTATTCACATTTACTCTTAACTTTCTTCTTTCACACACTTTACCAAACTCAGTCACCAGCTTTTGCAGTTTCTCACATGAATCAGCCACCAGCGCTGTATCATCAGTGAACAACAACTGACTCACTTCCCAAGCTCGCTCATCCACAACAGACTTCATACTTGCCCCTCTTTCCAAAACTCTTGCATTCACCTCCCTAACAACCCCATCCATAAACAAATTAACCATGGAGACATCACACACCCCTGCCGCAAACCTACATTCACTGAGAACCAATCACTTTCCTCTCTTCCTACACGTACACATGCCTTACATCCTTGATAAAAACTTTTCACTGCTTCTAACAACTTTCCTCCCACACCATATATTCTTAATACCTTCCACAGAGCATCTCTATCAGCTCTATCATATGCCTTCTCCAGATCCATAAATGTTACATACAAATCCACTTGCTTTTCTAAGTATTTCTCACATACATTCTTCAAAGCAAACACCTGATCCACACATCCTCTACCACTTCTGAAACCACACTGCTCTTCCCCAATCTGATGCTCTGTACATGCCTTCACCCTCTCAATCAATACCCTCCCATATAATTTACCAGGAATACTCAACAAACCTATACCTCTGTAATTTGAGCACTCACTTTTATCCCCTTAGCCTTTGTACAATGGCACTATGCACGCATTCCGCCAATCCTCAGGCACCTCACCATGAGTCATACATGCATTAAATAACCTTACCAACCAGTCAACAATACAGTCACCCCCTTTTTTAATAAATTCCACTGCAATACCATCCAAACCTGCTGCCTTGCCAGCTTTCATCTTCTGCAAAGCTTTTACCACCTCTTCTCTTTTTACCAAATCATTTTCCCTAACCCTCTCACTTTGCACACCACCTCGACCAAAACACCCTATATCTGCCACTCTATCATCAAACACATTCAGCAAACCTTCAAAATACTCACTCCATCTCCTTCTCACATCACCACTCCTTGTTATCACCTCCCCTTTAGCGCCCTTCACTGAAGTTCCCATTTGCTCCCTTGTCTTACGCACTTTATTTACCTCCTTCCAGAACATCTTTTTATTCTCCCTAAAATTTAATGATACTCTCTCACCCCAACTCTCATTTGCCCTCTTTTTCACCTCTTGCACCTTTCTCTTGACCTCCTGTCTATTTCTTTTATACATCTCCCACTCACTTGCATTATTTCCCTGCAAAAATCGTCCAAATGCCTCTCTCTTCTCTTTCACTAATAATCTTACTTCTTCATCCCACCACTCACTACCCTTTCTAATCAACCCATCTCCCACGTTTCTCATGCCACAAGCATCTTTTGCACACTCCATCACTGATTCCCTAAATACATCCCATTCCTCCCCCACTCCCCTTACTTCCATTGTTCTCACCTTTTTCCATTCTGTACTCAGTCTCTCCTGGTACTTCCTCACACAAGTCTCCTTCCCAAGCTCACTTACTCTCACCACCCTCTTCACCCCAACATTCACTCTTCTTTTCTGAAAACCCATACAAATCTTCACCTTAGCCTCCACAAGATAATGATCAGATATCCCTCCAGTTGCACCTCTCAGCACATTAACATCCAAAAGTCTCTCTTTCGCGCGCCTGTCAATTAACACGTAATCCAGTAACGCTCTCTGGCCATCTCTCCTACTTACATACGTATACTTATGTATATCTCGCTTTTTAAACCAGGTATTCCCAATCACCAGTCCTTTTTCAGCACATAAATCTACAAGCTCTTCACCATTTCCATTTACAACACTGAACACCCCATGTATACCAATTATTCCCTCAACTGCCACATTACTCACCTTTGCATTCAAATCACCCATCACTATAATCCAGTCTTGTGCATCAAAACCACTAACACACTCTTTCAGCTGCTCCCAAAACACTTGCCTCTCATGATCTTTCTTCTCATGGCCAGGTGCATATGCACCAATAAATTACCCACCTCTCTCCGTCAACTTTCAGTTTTACCCATATTAATCGAGAATTTACTTTCTTACATTCTATCACATACTCCCACAACTCCTGTTTCAGGAGTACTGCTACTCCTTCCCTTGCTGTTGTCCTCTCACTAACCCCTGACTTTACTCCCAAGACATTCTCAAACCACTCTTCCCCTTTACCCTTGAGCTTCATTTCACTCAGAGCCAAAACATCCAGGTTCCTTTCCTCAAACATACTACCTATCTCTCCTTTTTTCACATCTTGGTTACATCCACACACATTTAGACACCCCAATCTGAGTTTATGAGGAGGATGAGCACTCCCCGCGCGACTCCTTCTGTTTCCCATCTTTTTGAAAGTTAAAATACAAGGAGGGGAGGATTTCTGGTCCCCCGCTCCCATCCCCTCTAGTCGCCTATATATATATGTATATATATATATATATATATATATATTTTTTTTTTTTTTTTGCTTTGTCGCTGTCTCCCGCGTTTGCGAGGTAGCGCAAGGAAACAGACGAAAGAAATGGCCCAACCCACCCCCATACACATGTATATACATACGTCCACACACGCAAATATACATACCTACACAGCTTTCCATGGTTTACCCCAGACGCTTCACATGCCCTGATTCAAACCACTGACAGCACGTCAACCCCGGTATACCACATCGCTCCAGTTCACTCCATTCCTTGCCCTCCTTTCACCCTCCTGCATGTTCAGGCCCCGATCACACAAAATCTTTGTCACTCCATCTTTCCACCTCCAATTTGGTCTCCCTCTTCTCCTCGTTCCCTCCACCTCCGACACATATATCCTCTTGGTCAATCTTTCCTCACTCATTCTCTCCATGTGCGCAAACCATTTCAAAACACCCTCTTCTGCTCTCTCAACCACGCTCTTTTTATTTCCACACATCTCTCTTACCCTTACGTTACTTACTCGATCAAACCACCTCACACCACACATTGTCCTCAAACATCTCATTTCCAGCACATCCATCCTCCTGCGCACAACTCTATCCATAGCCCACGCCTCGCAACCATACATCATTGTTGGAACCACTATTCCTTCAAACATACCCATTTTTGCTTTCCGAGATAATGTTCTCGACTTCCACACATTCTTCAAGGCTCCCAGAATTTTCGCCCCCTCCCCCACCCTATGATCCACTTCCGCTTCCATGGTTCCATCCGCTGCCAGATCCACTCCCAGATATCTAAAACACTTCACTTCCTCCAGTTTTTCTCCATTCAAACTCACCTCCCAATTGACTTGACCCTCAACCCTACTGTACCTAATAACCTTGCTCTTATTCACATTTACTCTTAACATTCTTCTTCCACACACTTTACCAAACTCAGTCACCAGCTTCTGCAGTTTCTCACATGAATCAGCCACCAGCGCTGTATCATCAGCGAACAACAACTGACTCACTTCCCAAGCTCTCTCATCCCCAACAGACTTCATACTTGCCCCTCTTTCCATATATATTGGAAAGGCTGACAATTTTGCACGTGATTAAGATATTCCTATGAGTCCACGGGGAACTTTCCCCATGGACTCACAAGAATATATATATATATATATATATATATATATATATATATATATATATATATATATATATATATATTTTTTTTTTTTTTTTTTTTTTATACTTTGTCGCTGTCTCCCGCGTTTGCGAGGTAGCGCAAGGAAACAGACGAAAGAAATGGCCCAACCCCCCCCATACACATGTACATACACACGTCCACACACGCAAATATACATACCTACACAGCCTTCCATGGTTTACCCCAGACGCTTCACATGCCTTGATTCAATCCACTGACAGCACGTCAACCCCTGTATACCACATCGCTCCAATTCACTCTATTCCTTGCCCTCCTTTCACCCTCCTGCATGTTCAGGCCCCGATCACACAAAATCCTTTTCACTCCATCTTTCCACCTCCAATTTGGTCTCCCTCTTCTCCTCGTTCCCTCCACCTCCGACACATATATCCTCTTGGTCAATCTTTCCTCACTCATTCTCTCCATGTGCCCAAACCATTTCAAAACACCCTCTTCTGCTCTCTCAACCACGCTCTTTTTATTTCCACACATCTCTCTTACCCTTACGTTACTTACTCGATCAAACCACCTCACACCACACATTGTCCTCAAACATCTCATTTCCAGCACATCCATCCTCCTGCGCACAACTCTATCCATAGCCCACGCCTCGCAACCATACAACATTGTTGGAACTACTATTCCTTCAAACATACACATTTTTGCTTTCCGAGATAATGTTCTCGACTTCCACACATTCTTCAAGGCTCCCAAAATTTTCGCCCCCTCCCCCACCCTATGATCCACTTCCGCTTCCATGGTTCCATCCGCTGCCAGATCCACTCCCAGATATCTAAAACACTTCACTTCCTCCAGCTTTCTCCATTCAAACTCACCTCCCAATTGACTTGACCCTCAACCCTACTGTACCTAATAACCTTGCTCTTATTCACATTTACTCTTAACTTTCTTCTTCCACACACTTTACCAAACTCAGTCACCAGCTTCTGCAGTTTCTCACATGAATCAGCCACCAGCGCTGTATCATCAGCGAACAACAACTGACTCACTTCCCAAGCTCTCTCATCCCCAACAGACTTCATACTTGCCCCTCTTTCCATATATATTGGAAAGGCTGACAATTTTGCACGTGATTAAGATATTCCTATGAGTCCACGGGGAACTTTCCCCATGGACTCGCAAGAATATATATATATATATATATATATATATATATATATATATATTTTTTTTTTTTTTTTTTGCTTTGTCACTGTCTCCCGCGTTTGCGAGGTAGTGCAAGGAAACAGACGAAAGAAATGGCCCAACCCACCCCCATACACATGTATATACATACGTCCACACACGCAAATATACATACCTACACAGCTTTCCATGGTTTACCCCAGACGCTTCACATGCCTTGATTCAATCCACTGACAGCACGTTAACCCTGGTATACCACATCGCTCCAATTCACTCTATTCCTTGCCCTCCTTTCACCCTCCTGCATGTTCAGGTCCCGATCACACAAAATCTTTTTCACTCCATCTTTCCACCTCCAATTTGGTCTCCCTCTTCTCCTCGTTCCCTCCACCTCCGACACATATATCCTCTTGGTCAATCTTTCCTCACTCATTCTCTCCATGTGCGCAAACCATTTCAAAACACCCTCTTCTGCTCTCTCAACCACGCTCTTTTTATTTCCACACATCTCTCTTACCCTTACGTTACTTACTCGATCAAACCACCTCACACCACACATTGTCCTCAAACATCTCATTTCCAGCACATCCATCCTCCTGCGCACAACTCTATCCATAGCCCACGCCTCGCAACCATACAACATTGTTGGAACTACTATTCCTTCAAACATACACATTTTTGCTTTCCGAGATAATGTTCTCGACTTCCACACATTCTTCAAGGCTCCCAGAATTTTCGCCCCCTCCCCCACCCTATGATCCACTTCCGCTTCCATGGTTCCATCCGCTGCCAGATCCACTCCCAGATATCTAAAACACTTCACTTCCTCCAGTTTTTCTCCATTCAAACTCACCTCCCAATTGACTTGACCCTCAACCCTACTGTACCTAATAACCTTGCTCTTATTCACATTTACTCATAACTTTCTTCTTTCACACACTTTACCAAACTCAGTCACCAGCTTCTGCAGTTTCTCACATGAATCAGCCACCAGCGCTGTATCATCAGCGAACAACAACTGACTCACTTCCCAAGCTCTCTCATCCCCAACAGACTTCATACTTGCCCCTCTTTCCAAAACTCTTGCATTCACCTCCCTAACAACCCCATCCATAAACAAATTAAACAACCATGGAGACATCACACACCCCTGTAAATGTGAATAAGAGCAAGGTTATTAGGTACAGTAGGGTTGAGGGTCAAGTCAATTGGGAGGTAAGTTTGAACGGAGAAAAACTGGAGGAAGTAAAGTGTTTTAGATATCTGGGAGTGGATCTGGCAGCGGATGGAACCATGGAAGCGGAAGTGAATCATAGGGTGGGGGAGGGGGCGAAAATCCTGGGAGCCTTGAAGAATGTGTGGAAGTCGAGAACATTAGCTCGGAAAGCAAAAATGGGTATGTCTGAAGGAATAGTGGTTCCAACAATGTTGTATGGTTGCGAGGCGTGGGCTATGGATAGAGTTGTGCTCAGGAGGTTGGATGTGCTGGAAATGAGATGTTTGAGGACAATGTGTGGTGTGAGGTGGTTTGATCGAGTAAGTAATGTAAGGGTAAGAGAGATGTGTGGAAATAAAAAGAGCGTGGTTGAGAGAGCAGAAGAGGGTGTTTTGAAATGGTTTGGGCACATGGAGAGAATGAGTAAGGAAAGATTGACCAAGAGGATATATGTGTCGGAGGTGGAGGGAACGAGGAGAAGTGGGAGACCAAATTGGAGGTGGAAAGATGTAGTGAAAAAGATTTTGTGTGATCGGGGCCTGAACATGCAGGAGGGTGAAAGGAGGGCAAGGAATAGAGTGAATTGGATCGATGTGGTATACTGGGGTTGACGTGCTGTCAGTGGATTGAATCAGGGCATGTGAAGCGTCTGGGGTAAACCATGGAAAGTTGTGTGGGGCCTGGATGTGGAAAGGGAGCTGTGGTTTTGGGCATTTTTGCATGACAGCGAGAGACTGAGTGTGAACAAATGGGGCCTTTGTTGTCTTCTCCTAGTGCTACCTCGCACACATGAGCGGGGAGGGGGATGGTATTCCATGTGTGGCGAGGTGGCGATGGGAATGAATAAAGACAGACAGTGTGAATTGTGTGCATGGGTATATATGTATGTGTCTGTGTGTGTATATATATGTGTACATTGAGATTTATAGGTATGTATATTTGTGTGTGTGGACGTGTATGTATATACATTGTGTATGGGGGTGGGTTGAGCCATTTCTTTCGTCTGTTTCCTTGCGCTACCTTGCAAACGCGGGAGACAGCGACAAAAAAAAAAATATATATATATATATATATATATATATATATATATATATATATATATATATATATTGTTTAATTTGTTTATGGATGAGGTTGTTAGGGAGGTGAATGCAAGAGTTTTGGAAAGAGGGGCAAGTATGAAGTCTGTTGTGGATGAGAGAGCTTGGGAAGTGAGTCAGTTGTTGTTCGCTGATGATACAGCGCTGGTGGCTGATTCATGTGCGAAACTGCAGAAGCTGGTGACTGAGTTTGGTAAAGTGTGTGAAAGAAGAAAGTTAAGAGTAAATGTGAATAAGAACAAGGTTATTAGGTACAGTAGGGTTGAGGGTCAAGTCAATTGGGAGGTAAGTTTGAATGGAGAAAAACTGGAGGAAGTAAAGTGTTTTAGATATCTGGGAGTGGATCTGACAGTGGATGGAACCATGGAAGCGGAAGTGAATCATAGGGTGGGGGAGGGGGCGAAAATCCTGGGAGCCTTGAAGAATGTGTGGAAGTCAAGAACATTATCTCGGAAGGCAAAATGGGTATGTTTGAAGGAATAGTGGTTCCAACAATGTTGTATGGTTGCGAGGCGTGGGCTATGGATAGAGTTGTGCGCAGGAGGATGGATGTGCTGGAAATGAGATATTTAAGGACAATGTGTGGTGTGAGGTGGTTTGATCGAGTAAGTAACGTAAGGGTAAGAGAGATGTGTGGAAATAAAAAGAGCGTGGTTGAGAGAGCAGAAGAGGGTGTTTTGAAATGGTTTGGGCACATGGAGAGAATGAGTGAGGAAAGATTGACCAAGAGGATATATGTGTCGGAGGTGGAGGGAACGAGAGAAGTGGGAGACCAAATTGGAGGTGGAGAGATGGAGTGAAAAAGATTTTGAGTGATCGGGGCCTGAACATGCAGGAGGGTGAAAGGAGGGCAAGGAATAGAGTGAATTGGATCGATATGGTATACCGGGGTTGAAGTGCTGTCAGTGGATTGAATCAGGGCATGTGAAGCGTTTGGGGTAAGCCATGGAAAGTTGTGTGGGGCCTGGATGTGGAAAGGGAGCTGTGGTTTCGGGTATTATTGCATGACAGCTGGAGACAGAGTGTGAACGAATGGGGCCTTTGTTGACTTTTCCTAGCGCTGCCTTGCACACATGAGGGGGGAGGGGGATGGTATTCCATGTGTGGCGAGGTGGCGATGGGAATGAATAAAGGCAGACAGTGTGAATTGTGTGCATGGGTATATATGTATGTGTCTGTGTGTGTATATGTGTGTGTACATTGAGATGTATAGGTATGTATAGTTGCGTGTGTGGACGTGTATGTATATACATGTGTATGGGGGTGGGTTGGGCCATTTCTTTCGTCTGTTTCCTTGTGCTACCTCGCAAACGCGGGAGACAGCAACAAAGCAAAATAAGATAAAAATATGAATAATATATATATATATATATATATATATATATATATATATATATATATATATATATATATATATATATATATATAAAATATATATATATATATATATATATATATATATATATATATATATATATATATATATATATATATATATATATATGTGAAGCGTCTGGGTAAACCATGGAAAGCTGTGTAGGTATGTATATTTGCGTGTGTGGACGTATGTATATACATGTGTATGGGGGTGGGTTGGGCCATTTCTTTCGTCTGTTTCCTTGCGCTACCTCGCAAACGCGGGAGACAGCGACAAAGCAAAAAAAAAAAAAAAATTATATATATATATATATATATATATATATATATATATATATATATATATATATATATATATATATATATATATATCCCTGGGGATAGGGGAGAAAGAACACTTCCAATGCATTCCTCATGTGTCGTAGAAGGTGACTAAAGGGGACGGGAGCGGGTGGCTGGAAACCCTCCCCTCCTTGTATTTTAACTTTCTAAAAGGGGAAACAGAAGAAGGAGTCACATGGGGAGTGCTCATCCTCCTCAAAGGCTCACACTGGGGTGTCTAGATGAGAAAAAAGGAGAGATAGGTAGTATGTTTGAGGACAGGAACCTGGATGCTTTGGCTCTGAGTGAAATGAAGCTCAAGGGTAAAGGGGAAGAGTGGTTTGGGTATGTCTTGGGAGTAAAGTCAGGGGTTACTGAGAGGACAAGAGCAAGGGAAGGAGTAGCACTACTCCTGAAACAGGAGTGGTGGGAGTATGTGATAGTGTAAGAAAGTAAACTCTAGATTGATATGGGTAAAACTGAAAGTGGATGGAGAGAGATAGGTGATTATTGGTGCATATGCACCTGGCCATGAGAAGAAAGATCATGAGAGGCAAGTGTTTTGGGAGCAGCTGAGTGAGTGTGTTTGTAGTTTTGAGGTGTGACCGGGTTATAGTGATGGGTGATTTGAATGCAAAGGTGAGTAATGTGGCAGTTGAGGGAATAATAGGTGTACATGGGGTGTTCAGTGTTGTAAATGGAAATGGTGAAGAGCTTGTTGATTTATGTGCTGAAAAAGGACTGGTGATTGGGAATACCTGGTTTAAAAAGAGAGATATATATAAGTATACGTATGTAAGTAGGAGAGATGGCCAGAGAGCGTTATTGGATTACGTGTCAATTGATAGGCGCGTGAAAAAGAGAGTTTTGGATGTTGATGTGCTGAGAGGTGCAACTGGAGGGATGTCTGATCATCATCTTGTGGAGGCAAAGTTGAAGATTTGTAGAGGTTTTCAGAAAAGAAGAGAGAATGTTGGGGTGAATAGAGTGGTGAGAGTAAGTGAGCTTGGGAAGGAGACTTGTGTGAGGAAGTACTAGGAGAGACTGAGTTTAGAATGGAAAAAGGTGAGAACAAAGGATGCAAGGGGAGTGGGGGAGGAATGGGATGTATTTAGGGAAGCAGTGATGGCTTGCTCAAAAGATGCTTCTGGCATGAGAAGCGTGGGAGGTGGGCATTTGCGCCCTTCACTGAAGTTCCCAATTGCTCCCTTGTCTTACGCACTTTATTTACCTCCTTCCAGAACATCTTTTTATTCTCCCTAAAATTTAATGATACTCTCTCACCCCAACTCTGATTTGCCCTCTTTTTCACCTCTTGCACCTTTCTCTTGACCTCCTGTCTCTTTCTTTTATACGTCTCCCACTCAATTGCATTTTTTCCCTGCAAAAATCGTCCAAATGCCTCTCTCTTCTCTTTCACTAATAATCTTACTTCTTCATCCCACCACTCACTACCCTTTCTAATCAACCCACCTCCCACTCTTCTCATGCCACAAGCATCTTTTGCGCAATCCATCACTGATTTCCTAAATACATCCCATTCCTCCCTCACTCCCCTTACTTCCATTGTTCTCACCTTTTTCCATTCTGTACTCAGTCTCTCCTGGTACTTCCTCACACAAGTCTCCTTCCTAAGCTCACTTACTCTCACCACCCTCTTCACCCCAACATTCACTCTTCTTTTCTGAAAACCCATACAAATCTTCACCTTAGCCTCCACAAGATTTAGTATCAGTTAATTTCATCCTAAAATCATCCGGAGTCAGACAGCAGTGGAGGGCAGCCCTCATATCTAGTATCTGGCATGCTTTCGTCCCCCTTCTTGCTCTGGTAGCGTGAAGCGTCCTTCCTCCCTTCACTCATCCTGCTTTGTGTACCAACTTCTCCCAAGCGTCTCCAACTATATGAGAGCATAGAGGTCTGCCCCTCCACTATTGTCCTCCCCCAGGGTTCTTTACACATCATTTACTTTTTTTTGCATTTCCTCACACTCACCCCAGGAAACTTTCATCATGGCCCCCGTGATGTACTTCCCTGGTCATCAACCCTGAGAAAGACCAGCCATTGTATATTACCCCTCCTACTCTACATGGCCCAGGGTTACACCCACTTACGCTCACCCCAGGAAGCTTTCATCATGGCCCCATGAATTATTGTCTGCCAACTCTCTACTCTACCTCTACTGCCAGCCCGCTCTAATCCTGCAGCACTTGCACAACGCTGACCGCAGTAGCTTGTGCACATCAGAGTGCTCTCCAGCATTGTTCCGTTGGCTTCTCCGCCCTGTCTCTGTAGCTCTTCCAACATTCCCCCTAACTATCTGTTCCTCTTTTCTACCTGGCGCTCCTTCCAGTCTCACATCCCTATAGTCTGATCCCTCTAAATGTTCACCTGTGCTGCTCATATCTCCTGCTTCCCCTTCATCTGAAGTCAGATCGTCATCGTCCTCAGTGGAGCTGTCCTCATCCTTCTCATAGTCTTCCTTCGGTGCCACTCTCAAATGCACTCTATGTATGACTCTTGCCTCAGTCTCTCCATTTTCTGGTAAAATCCTATGTAAACATCCCTCATCCCCTAGTCTGTTGGTCACTACAAAATGGGTATCTAGCCACTTGTCCTGTACTTTGCACCAACCCTTTACCTGGAGGTTCCTGAGTAGCAATCTGACCCACCCGTAAAGGCTGTCCCCTGACCCCACGGTCTTACCACTTCTTTCTCTCCTGGCATGCCTTCTTAAGGTTGTCTCATGCAAGTGCCCACGCCTTCTGTAGGTTTTCACGATGAGCAATCACCCACTCATCAGATGTATCCTCCTTTGGCCCCAGTTCAGGCAGTAGCGCATCCAGGGGTAGACTCGGTTTTCTACCAAACATGAGGGAGTGTGGGGAAAATCCCGTAACTGGGCTGGGGGTCTTATCATATGCTGCTGTTAATGTCCCCAGGTGTCTCACCCACTGTCTCTTCTCATTTGCTTCCAGTGTTCGCAACAATTGATGCAAGGTTCAGTGAAACCGCTCACAATGAGCCAGTTCTCTAATGAATGCACTCTGGAATTGTGGACCCTGATCTTAGTGGAGCCTTTGTGGTGCGTTATCCTTATGGAATATCTCTTCCACTAGGTCTCTGCCACTGTGGTGGGCCTTTGGTCACGTGTTCCAAAAGCCCAGGAGTACTTAGAGAAGACGTCTATGACGAAGAGGACGTTTTCTCGCCCGTCACTGGAATCCTCCACAAATGTGACATCAAGGGTAAGCATGTGGAAGGGTCTTTCCGCCTTCAACGAAGCCTTTGGTGTCCGAACTGTTGGCACCACAGCTTTGGCCACAATACATCTGGGGCACTTTCGGCAGTACTTGGTTACATCCTTGTCCATGCCTGGCCAGTACTACCTAGTTTGAAGTAAAGGATCATGGGTCTCAAGAGCTCTTGGACTAGGTATGAGGCCCGACAACTCTTATATAATTATCCTCATGTGATTTAATACACACTAGTACGCAAGGTTAAAAATGTGGACAAGCTCAGGGAGGGGCCGCCTTACCTAGAAATTTCGGAAAAAGATTATGGGACGGGCAACTCCAAGGCAGAGAGGCTGGAAAGGCCTGGGGAAGGACTGATAGTAGATAGTTTACAAAGTGAAATAGAGAAACCGCCGACAGATCCGGGACATGCAGATTAGTGTGCAAGAATTCAAGGTGGAAGTGAGGCAGACACTGGCCTTGGGGATCACAGGCCCCAGGGGCGAGGAAGGGTACAGTAGGAGAGCGACCTCTTTTTCTGGTCGGTGCTTGAGCGTGGTAGAGTAGGACACGTACAAAAGATCAGACGTGGGGAGGGAACATGCTCACCCTTGGCCATCAACAATGCTGTCTCGGAAGGGGACACCACAGGGTCACCAAGGGACGTGCAACATTATGAAAACCAGGCGGGAAACAAAGCAACTCTGTTGGGGAGGACCCACCAACAGGGGAGATATCAGGGGGCTCACAGAAGTTATTTAAAAAGGATGTTAAGCTGATTGGCCGTTCACCGGCCACCTATGTACGCATGGGAGGTAAGGATATTTGGTCCACCCTGGACTCTGGGAGAGAGATCTCTCTTATGTCGGAGGAATTATACTGAAGGGAACTGGAGTCTTAAGGGATATACCTTACAGGTCCCGAGGCACGCAGCGTGACGCCCGCCTTTGACCTCGATTCTGCCGCGCTCAACAGTGCTTCCTGATTGCCAACACCGCTGTACGTTCTCCCTTACTCTCGTTCGCTAGCTTCCAACTCAGGTGATTTAGGTACTGGGCTGGTAGGTCGTTATATACCCTGCATCTCCACCATAAATGTAATGGGGGCTGGGGGTTATCAGTTAGAGCAAACCTCGGATAATTATGAGGTACCGTTAAATACCAACATTTATTCCAGCACCTTATACAATGAGTATCACTTAATTTCACCCTACAATCACCCAGAATCAGACAGCAGTGGAGGGCAGCCCTCATACCCTTGGCGTGCTCTCATCCCCCTCCTGGCTTTGGCCTATTATGGTAGCGTGAAGCGTCCTTCCTCCCCTCAATAGTCCTGCTTTGTGTGCCAGGTTCTCCTGAGCGACGCCAAGCGTCTCCAACATGAGAGCATCGAGGTCTGTCCCTCCACTATTGTCCTCCCCCAGGGTCCTTTGCACATAATTTACTTTGCAGTTGCATTTCCTTACATATATCCCTGGGATAGGGGGAGAAAGAATTCTACCTTTGTATTCCCTGCATGAACAAAAAGGCAACTAAAGGGGGTGGGGAACCCCCCCCCTCCCTTCCTTCTTTTGGACTTGAGTTTCTTAAAGACAGAACAAAAGAAGGAGCGAAGCAGGGAGCGCACATCCCCATCTAAGGTTCAGGTTTGGGTGTCTAAATGTGTGTGGATCTAACCTCAAGATGTGAAGAGAGATGTGGGATAGGAAGTATGTTTGAGGAAGGAAACCTGGATGTTCGGGCTCTGGTTGAAACAAATTTGGGTCAAGGGTAAAGTGGAGGAATGGTTGGAGAAGTCTTCAAATTAAATTCAGGGGTTGGTGAGAGGATAAAGAGTTAATGGAAGCAAAGTACTACTGAAGTAGTTGTGGAAGCATATGAGTGTAACGAAGTGAATTCTAGACTGATGTGGGTAAAAATGAAAGTGGATGGCAAGAGATGGTTGATTGTTAAGGATTATGCACACGGCCATGAGAGGCAAGGGTACTGGGAGCAGCCGAGCAAGTGTGCCAGCAGTTTTGCTGCAAGAGATCAGGTCGATTTTAGGTTTGAAAAAGCGCCCCGACCCACTTGGTTATTTTATCTCAACAACAAAGTCGTTCGACTCCCAGGACACCCTCAAGCACCACAGGTCCGTACCTGTGTCTATTTTAAGTTCAGAAAAACGCCCCAACCCACTCGGATATTTTATCTCAACTTCTTTCGAATTCCAGGACGTCCTCAAGCACCTGTGTTGATTTTAGGCCAAGAAAAGAGCTCAGGCCCACTCGGGTATTGTATCTAAACAGCTTCGTTCGACTCCCAGGATGTCCTCAAACACCACAAGGCCGTACCTGTGTCGATTTTAGCTTCAGAAAAACATCCCGACCCACTCGGGTATTTTATCTGAAAAACTTCTTTCGACTCCCAGGACGTCCTCAAGCACCACAGGTCCGTCCATACCTGTATCGATTTTAGGCGAAGAAAAGTGCCCTGACCCCACTTGAGTATCGTATCTAAACAAATTCGTTTGACTCCCAGGAAGTCCTCAAACAACACAGGTCCGTACCTGTGTCGATTTTAGGTTCACAAAAACGCCCCAGCCCACTCGGGTATTTTATCTCAACAATTTCTTTCGAATCCCAGGACGCCCTCAAGCACCTGTGTCGATTTTAGGTTCAGAAAAGCATCCCGACCCACTTTGGTATTTTATCTCAATAACTTTATTCGAGTCTCAGGGCGCACTCAAGCACCACAGATCCGTACCTGTGTCGATTTTATATTAAAAAAAAAAAAAAGCGCTCCAACCCACTCGGATATTTTATCTCAAGAACTTCGTTCGAATCCTTATACGCCGTCAAGCACCACAGTTCCGTTCCTGTGTCGATTTTAGTTTCAGAAAAGCGCCCCGACCTAATCGGGTGTTTTATCTCAACATCTTCGCTCGACTCCCAGGACGCCCTCAATCACCATAGCTCCGTACCTGTGTCGATTTTAGGTCCGGAAAAGCGCCCCGACCCATTCGGGTATATTATCCGAAGGACTTCGTTCGACTCCTACTACACTGTCAAGCACCACAGGCCCATACCTATGTCGCTTTTTGGTTCAGAAAAGCTCTCCGACCCACTTTGGTATTTCATCTTAACAACTCCGTTTTAGTCCCAGGATGCCCTCAAGCACCAGAAGTCCGTACCTGTGTCGATTTTAGGTTCAGAAAAGCTCCCTGACCCACTCGGGTATTTTATTTCAAAGACTTCGCTCAAATCCTACTACACCCTCAAGCACCACAGGTCCTTATCTGTATCGATTTTATTTTTAGAAAAGCGCTCCGACCTACTCGGGTATTATATCTCAACTACTTCTTTCGACTCCTATTACACCCTCAAGCATCATAGGTCCGTACCTGTGTCGATCTTAGGTTCAGAAAAGCTCCCTGACCCACTCGGGTATATTATCTCAACGACTTCCTTCGACTCCTACTACAACTTCAAGCACCACAGGTCCGTACCTGTGTTGATTTTAGGTACAAAAATGCGCTCCGACCTACTCGGGTATTTTATCTCAACAACTTAGTTCAGCTCCCAAGACGCCCGCAAGCACCACAGGTCCGTACTTGTGTCGATTTTAGGTTCAGAAAAGCACTCCGAACTAGTCGGGTATACTATCTCAACAACTTTGATCAACTCCCATGACTCACTCAAGCACCACAGGTCCGTACGTGTGACAATTTTAGGTACAGAGAAGCGCTCCGACCTTCTCGGGAATTAAAAAGAGCGTGGTTGAGAGAGCAGAAGAGGGTGTTTTGAAATGGTTTGGGCACATGGAGAGAATGAGTGAGGAAAGATTGACCAAGAGGATATTATGTGTCGGAGGTGGAGGGAACGAGGAGAAGAGGGAGACCAAATTGGAGGTGGAAAGATGGAGTGAAAAGGATTTTGTGTGATCGGGGCCTGAACATGCAGGAGGGTGAAAGGAGGGCAAGGAATAGAGTGAACTGGAGCGATGTGGTATACAGGGGTTGACGTGCTGTCAGTGGATTGAATCAAGGCATGTGAAGCGTCCGGGGTAAACCAAGGAAAGCTGTGTAGGTATGTATATTTGCGTGTGTGGACGTGTGTATGTACATGTGTATGGGGGGGGGGGGGTTGGGCCATTTCTTTCGTCTGTTTCCTTGCGCTACCTCGCAAACGCGGGAGACAGCGACAAAGTATAAAAAAAAAAAAAAAAAACTTCATTCGACTCCCAGGACGCCCTCAAAGCACCACAGGTCTGTACCTGTGTGGATTTTGCGTTCAGAAAAGCGCCTTGACCCACTCGGGTATTTCATCTCAACAACTTCATTCGAGGCCCTGGATACCCTCAACCACCACAGGTGTCGATTTCAGGTTTAGAAAAGCATCCCGACCCACTTTGGTATTTCATCTCAACAACTTCATTCGAATCCCAGTACGCCATCAAGCACCACAGGTCCGTACCTGTGTCGATTTTAAGTTTAGAAAAGCGCCCCAACCCACTCGAGTATTCTATCTCAATGACGACTACGTTCGACTTCTACCACACACTGACGCACCGCAGGTCCGTACCTGTTTCAATTTTAGGTTCAGAAAAGCGCTCTGACCGACTCGAGTATTTTTATCTCGACAAATTTGTTCAGAGTCCCAAGGCGCCCGGAAGCACCACAGGTCCTTATATGTTGTCGATTTTAGGTTCAGAAAAGCGTCCCGATTGTTACAGTTATCTCCTCTTTTTACCCATAAATGCTATAGCTACCTATTATATCTTATTCAGTTTTCTTTGAGGAATTGTATAGAAGCTGGAGTAAGCCCAAGGTCAAGTCTCTCTCTCAAGAATGGCCATAAAGGTAATATGTAAAACGAAGCTGTTGGTAAATGTATGATTTAATCTGTACACATACCAGTCATTTCAAACCCATATGTTGTATAATTGAGGCCAGTGAATTTGCCAGAATGAGGTTAAGTAAAAATATAGAGAGATGTATGTATCAAGGATAAATGGTATTGTTTATGTTAGGAGAGAGAGCCATGTTTATTATAAGCATATTTTTTATTGATTTTTATATGTATTTGGAATATGACCAACTTGAGAAGGGAGTAATAGATATCATTACGGCCGTTAGCTGTCAGATGGTAGCCAGATTGGGGAGGAATCTGTGTCTAGCCAAAATCTCTCTGTTAAAAGAATCCGTTAAAACAGAGTTATCTGTTTTAATGGGCCTATGAGCTGATTATACACCTATTAATGTGCAAGGGGTGGAGGCAGGACGTAATATGGGGGCCCATCCGGGATATTGAATTGTGAAAATTCCTGTCCAGGAGCTGCATTGTGAAACCTGCTGTCTGGGATTGTGAACTGTGGAACCTTCTGTCTGGGAGCTGAAAATATGTGGAAACCTGCTGTCCAGGAGATGAATATGTGAACACAGTCCAGGGAGCTGAAATTGTGAAACTATTATTCAAGCTGTCCGAAGTGTTGTGGGTTAGTACTCAACTGTGCTCTCTTGAAATATATGGAGAGGATTTCTCTAAACCAGTAAGTGTTCATACTTGTAAATGTAGTGTGTTTAAACATGGCAGATAACGTTAAGAAGGTTATTGAAACCCAGGATATACTTTTTCAGTACCAGTGTATTAAAGATGAACTGAATCAGATGGCAGTTAATTATGGAATTTCTCATAGGACATGTCAAAAGTGACATGCAGAGAGAATTAATTGACCAGTTGGTGTCCTTATCAATATTGAAGGAACCTCAAGATGTTGATGATAGTTAAAACTTTGCAGTGGAGATATTAAGATTAGAATTTGAGCTTAAGAAAATACAAATAGTGGTAGAAAAAGAGAATCCAGGCAGATAAAGAAGTAAGGCTCAGGCAATTAGAAATTGAGGGTACAAGGAGGAAATTTGAAAATAAAGATAATAGAGTAGGTCAGTTACCTGAGTTTAATGAAGACGCTGAGGACTTCCTTATTCAGTCTGGAAAACTTGCCACTATTAAAGAATCAGTTGAAATTGACTGGGCTATGTTGGTGCAGAGTAAATTTAAAGGTAAGGCTAGAGAGGCATATGCATGTCTTAGTTTAATGGGATCAGTAGATTATAAGGCTGTCAAGGAAGCAGTGTCTAAAACTGTGGAATTGCTCGCAGAAGCATACAGGGGAAGGTTTAGGGACATCAAGAAAATTAGCAGACAAACACCTGGAGATGCCTAGAGAATGTGGAAAGACATTTGATAGGTGGTGTAAGTCATAAAAAAAGAAAATGTAGGAGCAGAGGCAACTAATCCTGTTGAAACAGTTCAAAAGAGGCTTACAACCTGAAATTATTATGAAATATGCAAGAGTAGAGTGGAAAAATGTGATTGAAGCAGCCAGAATGGCTGACCAGTTAGAAATAGCTTACAAATATTGTAAGAAAGAAATAACATCTAGACAAAGTATGATAAGACAGAGTAATAGAAAGAATTATGACAAACCTTATAAATATCCACATTATTCAAGACAGAGTAATAGAAGGAATTATGGCAAGCCTTATAAATATCTACACTATTCAAACGTTCAACAGCCTAGTAATTATTTTGTGGAAAGTTCACATATTAATGAGCCACAAAGCTATGTAGGAAATAGATTCCAAATACATACACCATATAGGTATTCAAGACCTCAGTTTAGTTATAACCCTTATGTTAGAAGACAGGAGAGATCACCAATGAAATGTTTGGGATGTGGAGAATTTGGTCATGGTAAATATCAGTGTCAAAAATTACCAAAGACTATAGGATTGAATGTTGCTTGGGAACAGCAACATGATATTGATGAGGTAAGAAGTAATGAGTATAATGTGAGTAAATCAAAGTGTGCAATTTATGAGCTATATATTACTGAAGGAAAGGTTAGAATTAAAGGTAGTCCTGAGAAGAAAATTTTGATATTGAGGGATACTGGGGCGAGTCAGAGTTTAAATCTGAAAGATGTATTAGAGTGGACAAAGGAGTCTTACTCTGAGGAAAAAATAAATGTGAAATGGTTATGGTTAGGCAAGCCTATCCCGTTATTTAAATCTTGTGAGTGGATTTGTGAGTGGCCATTTAAAGGTTGATATATGTGAGGAATTTCCTGTGCCTGGAGTACACATGCTATTGGGGAATGATTTGACTGACAAATTAGTCCCAGAGCCAATTATGAGCAGTAGTCCATTTGGTGTAGATACTATTCTAAAGGTGAACCACAAGACAGATAAAACTAGAGAATCAGATTGATGGTAATGTAGTGAAATTGTTTATCCGGCTTATGTTGTGACAAGGTCAATGTTAAAGAGAGAAGTTGATTATGATTTAGGTGAATTATTTAATGAAGAGTACGTAACGAGAAATAATACAATAGAAATTGGAAATGAGAAGAGCATTGTAGAAATAAAAATTTATGTATTTCATGATTTAGTTGTGGATAAGGAAGAGTTGACAAAGTTACAGAAGGATGATGGGAGTTTGAATGTTGGAGTGAAGCTGCTAGAAATGGGAATGAGAATGATGTATTTGGATGCTGTGTACAAAATGGTGTGTTAATGAGAAAATGGAGGCCTGCCTATGTTCAAACATCTGATCACTGGGAGGTCAGAAAGCAAATTGTAGTTCCAAAGAATTATAGAGTACATGTAATTGCTCTGTCTCATAGTTCTTGTTTGTCTGGACATTTGGGAGTTAGGAAGACAAATGATGGCATATTAACTGATTTTTATTAGCCAAATATGAAGAAAGATGGATCCCAGTATATAAGACTTGTGAATTATGTCAGAGAGTAGGTAAATCCAACCAGACTATACAGCCAGCACCATTGCAGCCAATTCCTGCTTATTGTAAACCTTTTAGCAAAATTGTAATTGATTGTGTAGGTCCTCTACCTCAAACACATAAAGGAAATCAGTATTTATTAACAATAATGTGTGCATTTTCCAGATTTCCAGAAGCGGTATGGTTATGTTGCATCCATTCTTCGTTTGACTCCTACACACTCAAGCACCACAGGTCCATACCTGTATTGATTTTAGCTTCCAAAAAGCACTCCAACCATCTTGGGATTTTTTTATCTCATAACTTCATTTGACTCCTCAGACACCTTCAAGCACCACAGGTCCATACCTGTGTCGATTTCAGGTTCAGAAAAATGCTCCAAACTGCTCAGGTATTTTATCTCAGTAACTTTATTTGACAACTACAACACCCTCAAGCACCACAGATCTTTACCTGTGTCAATTTTAGGTTCAGAAAATTGCTCCGACCTCAGGTATTTTATCTTAATAAATTCGTTCGACTCCTACTACACCCTCAAGCACTACAGGTCCGTACCTGTGTTGATTTTGGGTTCTGAAAAGCACTCCAACCATCTCGGGTTTTTTATCTCAATAACTTCGTTTGATTCCTACGTCACCCTCAAGCGCCACAGGTCTGTACCTGTATCGATTTTAGGTTCAGAAAAGCACTCAGACTATCGTGTTCTTTATCTGAATAACTTTGTTCGACTTGCGACACCCTCAAGCACCACAGGTTCGTACCTGTGGTGATTTTAGGTTCAGAAAAGTGCTCCGAACTTCCGAACTACTCGGTTATTAAATCTCATCAACTACGTTTGAGTCCCAGGATGCGCTCAAGCATCACAGGTCAGTCCGTACATGTGTTGATTTTAGGTTCAGAAACTGCCCTGACCCACTCGGGTATTTTATCTCAACAACTTCGTTTGACTCCTACCACACCCTTAAGGTCTGTACCTCTGTTGATTTTAGGTTCAGAAAATGGCTCTGACCCCCTCAGATATTTTATCTCAATAACTTCATTCAACTCCTACTACACCCTGAAGCACCACAGGTCCGTACCTGTATCGATTTTAGGTTCAGAAAAGTGCTGCAACCTTCTCCGATATTTTATACCAATAGCTTCGTTTGACACCTATGACACCCTCAAGCAATACAGGTCTGTACCTCTGTTGATTTTAGGTTCAGAAAAGTACCTTGAGCCACTCGGGTATTTTATCTTGAGAATTTCGTTCGACTCCTACTACACCCTCAAGCACCACAGGTCCATACCTGTGTTGATTTTAGGTTCAGAAAATCATTCCGACCTCGGGTATTTAATCTCAATAACTTGGTTCAACTCCTACTACACCCTCAAACACCACAGGTCCATACCTGTGTCAAATTTAGCTTCAGAAAAGTGCCCCGACCTAATCAGCTATTCTGTCTCAGTAACATCGTTCGACTCAGGATGCATTGAAGCACCACAGGTCCGAACCTTTGTTGACTTTAGGTTCAGAAAAGCACCCCGACCCACTCTGGTATTTTATCTGAACAACCTCATTTGACTCCTACTACATCCTTAAGCACCACAGATCTGTACCTGTTGTGATTTTAGGTTAATAAAAGTGGTCTGACCATCTCGGGTTATTTATTTCAATATCTTAGTTCGACTCTTATGACATACTCAAGCACCAGAAAAATTGCTTCGCCCTTCTTGGGTTTTTTATGTCAACAACTTTGTTCCATTCCTAAGACAAACTCAAGCATCACAGGTCCGTACCTGTGTCGATTTTAGGTTCAGAATTGCAGTCCTACCATCTCAGGTATTTTATCTTAATAGCTTTGTTCGACTTACGACACCCTCAAGCACCACAGGTCCGTACCTGTGTCGATTTTAGGTTAACAAAAGCTGTCCAACCATCTCAGTTTTTTAGCTCAATATCTTCGTTCGACTTATGACACTCAAGCACCACAGGTCCGTACCTCTGTCGATTTCAGGTTCAGAAAATTGCTCTGACCTATTTGGGTTTTTTATCTCAATATCTTCATTTTACTCTTACGACACCCTCAACCACCACAGGTCTGTACCTGTGTTGATTTTAGGTTCAGAAAAGTGGTCGGACCATTTTGGGATTTTATCTCAACTTCTTTTTACTCCTACGACACCCTCAAGCACCACAGGTCCATACCTGTGTCAATTTTAGGTTCAGAAAAGCAGTCCGACCATTTCATGTTTATTATCATAACTTCGTTCAACTCCTATGACAGCGTCAAGCATCACGGGTCTGTACCTGTGTCGATTTTAGGTTTAGAAATGTGCTCAGAACCTCTCAGGTATTTTATCTCAACAACTTTGTTTGAGTCCCAGGATGCCCTCAATACCACAGGTTTGTACCTGTGTCGATTTTATGTTCAGAAAAGTAGTACTACCATCTCGGGTTTTTATTTCAATAACTTCTTTCGCCTTTTATGACATCAAGCACCACAGGTCCATACCTGTGTCGATTTTAGGTTCAGAAAAACAGTCCTACCATCTCGGTTTTTTATCTCAATAACTTCATTTGACATGACAATCCTCAAGCACTACAGGTCCGTTCCTTTCAAATTTAGGTTCAGAAAATCGCTCCGACCGTCTTGGGTATTTTATCTCAGTAACTTTGTTCGACTCCTACTACAGCCTGAAGCATCATAGGTCCGTACCTGTGTCTATTTTAGGTTCAGAAATGCAGTCCGACCATCTCGGTTTTTTATCAATAACTTTGTTTTACTCTTATAACACTCTCAAGCACCACAGGTCTGTAGCTGTGTTGATTTTAGGTTCAGAAAAGCAGTTTGCCCATTTCAGGTTTTTTATCTCAATAACTTCATTCGATTCTCACAACACCCTCAAGCACCACAGGTCGGTATCTGTGTCGATTTTAGGTTGATAAAAGCTGTACGACTATCTTGGTTTTTTAGCTCAATATCTTCGTTCAACTTATGACACTCAAGCACCGCAGGTCTGTACCTCTGTCGATTTTAGGTTCAGAAAATCGCTCTGACCTATTCGGGTTTTTTATCTCAATATCTTCATTTTACTCTTACGACACCCTCAAGCACCACAGGTCCGTACCTGTGTCAATTTTAGGTTAACAAAAGCTGTCCGACCATCTCAGTTTTTTAGCTCAATATCTTCGTTCGACTTATGACACTCAAGCACCACAGGTCCGTACCTCTGTCGATTTTAGGTTCAGAAAATCGCTCTGACCTATTCAGTTTTGTTTTACCTGAATATCTTCGTTTTACTCTTATGACACCCTCAAGCATCAAAGATACATACCTGTGTCGATTTTAGGTTCAGAAAAGCGGTCCTACCATCTCTGGTACTTTATCTCAATAACTTTGTTCGACTCACGACATCCTCAAGCACCACAGGTCCGTACCTGGGTCGATTTTAGGTTCAGAAAATTGCTCTGACCTCGGGTATTTTATCTCAATAACTTTGTTTAACTCCTAGACACCCTCAAGCACCACATGATCGTACCTGTGTTTGTTTTAGGTTCAGAAAAGTGGTCTGACCATCTTGGGTTTTTTATTCTAATAACTTCATTTGACTTATGACACCCTTAAGTACCACAGGTCCGCACCTGTGTTGATTTTAGGTTCAGAAAATTGCTTTGACCTCGGGTATTTTATCTCAAAACTTTGTTTGACTCCTACGACAGCCTCAAGTATCACAGGTCCGTACCTGTGTCGATTTTAGGTTCAGAAAATCGCTCTGACCTCAGGTATTTTCACAATAACTTTGTTCGACTCCTAAGACATCCTCAAGCACCACAGGTCCATACCTGCATCAATTTTAGGTTCAGAAAAGCGTTCTGACCATCTTGGGTTTTTTATCTCAATAACTTTATTTGACTCCTACAACAGCCTGTAGCATCAAAGGTCCATACCTGTGTCATTTTAGGCTCAGAAAATTGGTCCTACCATCTCGGGTTTTTTTATCTCAATAGCTTCATTCAACTCTTACGACACCCTCAAACACCACAGGTCCGTACCTGTGTCAATTTTAGATTTAAGAAATTGCTCTGACCTCGGGTTTTTATGTCAATAACTTTTTTCGACTCCTAAGCCTCAAGCATCAAAAGTCCCTACCTGTGTCGATTTTAGGTTCAGAAAAGCCCTCCTTTCATAACGGGTTTTTTATCTTAATAACTTCATTTCACTACTAGGAAACCCTCGAGCACCACAGGTCTGTACCTGTGTCGATTTTAGGTTCAGAAAAGCAGTTCTGCCATTTCAAGTTTTCTATCTTAATAACTTCGTTTGACTTTTATGACATCCTAAAGCATTGTAGGTCAGTACCTGTCAGTTTTAGGTTCAGAAAATCTCTCTGTCCTTCTTGGGTATTTTATCTCTAACTTTGGCTCTTATAACAGCCTGAAGCATCACAGGTGTGTGCCTGTGTCGATTTTAGGTTCAGAAAAATGGCAATACCATCTCAGGATTTTTTCTGTAACTTTGTTTGACTTACGAAAACACGAAAACCTCAAGCATCAAGTACCCGTGTTGATTTTAGGTTCAGAAAAGTCCACTTGGGTATTTTATCTGAATAACTTCGTTTGACTCCTGCTACACCCACAAGCATCAAAGGTCCGTACCTGTGTCGATTTTAGGTTCAGAAAAGCAGTTCTACCATTTCAGGTTTTTTTTATCTCAATAACTTTGTTTGACTCTTATGACATCCTCAAGCATTACAGGTCAGTACCTGTCGATTTTAGGTTCAGAAAATCGCTCCGTCCTTCTTGGGTATCTTATCTCAATAACTTTGTTGGACTCCTACAACAGTCTGAAGCATCACAGGTCTGTACCTGTGTCGATTTCAGGTTCAGAAAAGTGGTCTGACCATCTTGGATTTTTTTTATCTCAATACCTTCGATTTACTCCCAAGACACCCTCAAGCACTACAGGTCCATACCTGTGTCGATTTTAGGTTCAGAAAAGTAGTCCGACCATTTTGGGATTTTTATCTCAATCACTTCGTTCAACTCTTACGACACCCTCAAGCACCACAGGTCCGTATGTGTCGATTTTAGGTTCAGGAAATCGCTCCGACCTTCTTGGGTTTTTTATCTCAATAAATTTGTTCAACTCCTAAGACAACTTCAAGGATCACAGTACCTGTGTTGATTTTAGGTTCAGAAAACGATCCGACCATCTCAGGTTTTCTACCTTACCAACTTCATTCGACTTATGACACAAGCACCACAGGTCCGTACCTGTGTCGATATTACGTTCAGAAAATTGCTGCGACCTTTTTGGGTATTTTATCTCAACTTTTTTTGGCTCCTAAGACACCCTCAAGCATCACAGGTCCGTACCTGTGTCGATTTTAGGTTCAGAATAACAGTGATACCATCTCAGAATTTTTCCTCAATAACTTTGTTCGACTTACGACACCCTCAAACATCATAGTTCCGTACCTGTGTCGATTTTAGGTTCATAAAGCGCACCAAACCACTTGGGTATTTTATCTAAATAACTTCATTTGACTCCTGCTACACCCTCAAGCATCAAAGGTCTGTCTGTACCAGTGTCGAGTTTAGGTTCCTAAATGCCCTCCTACCATATTGGGTTTTTCATCTCAGTAACTTCGTTTTTAGTACTACGACACCCTTAAGCACCACAGGTCTGTACCTGTGTTTATTTTAGGTTCAGAAAAGCAGTTCTACATTTCAGTTTTTTACCTCAATAACTTTGTTTGACTCTTATGACATCCACAAGCATTACAGGTCAGTACCTGTCGATTTTAGGTTCAGAAAATTCTCCGTCCTTCTTGGGTATTTTATCTCAATAACTTTGTTTGACTCCTACAACAGCCTGAAGCATCACAGGTCCATAACTGTGTCGATTTCAGGTTCAGAAAAGCAGTCTGACCATCTCGGGTTTATTATCTCAACTTCGATTTACGCCTATGACACCCTCAAGCACCACAGGTCCATCCGTACGTGTGTCAATTTTAGGTTGAGAAAGCAGTCCGACCATTTTGGAATTTTTTTCTCAATAACTTCGTTCAACTCTTACGACACCCTCAAGCACCACTGGTCTGTACCTGTGTCAATTTTAGGTTCAGGAAATCACTCCGACCTTCTAGGGTTTTTTTTATCTCAAATTTGTTCGGCTCCTAAGACAACTTCAAGCATCACAGGTCCGTACCTGTGTCGATTTTAGGTTCAGGAACGCGGTCCGACCATCTCGGGGTTTTTACCTCACCAACTTCATTCGACTCTTACGAAACACTCAAGCACCACAGGTCCATAGCTGTGTCGATTTTAGGTTCAGAAAATTGCTCCGACCTTTTTGGGTATTTTAACTCAATAACTTTTTTCGACTTGTAAGACACCCTCAAGCATCACAGGTCCATACCTGTGTCGATTTTAGGTTCAGAAAAATGGTAATACCATCTCAGGATTTTTTCTCAATAACTTTCTTCGACTCTTATGACACCCTCAAGCATCATAGTTCTGTACTTGCGTAGATTTTAGGTTCAGGAAATTGCTCCGACCTTTTTGGGTATTTTATCTAAATAACTTCGTTTGACCCCTGCTACACCCTCAAGCATCAAAGGTCCGTCCGTACCTGTGTCGATTTTAGGTTCAGAAAAGCAGTTCTACCACTTCAGGTTTTGTATCTCAATAACTTCATTTGACTCTTATGACATCCTCAAGCATTACAGGTCAGTACCTGTCGATTTTAGGTTCAGAAAATTGCTCCGTCCTTTTGGGTATTATATCTCAATAACTTTGTTCAACTCATACAACAGCCTGATGCATCACAGGTCCGTACTTGTGTCAATTTCTGGTTCAGAAAAGCGGTTCAACCATCGGGTTTCTTATCTCAATAACTTTGATTTATTCCTACGACACTCTTAAGCACCACAGGTCCATACCTGTGTCGATTTTAGGTTCAGAAAAGCAGTCCGACCATTTTGGGAGTTTTATCTCAATCACTTCATTCAACTCTTACGACACCCTCAAGCACCACAGGTCCATACCTGTCGATTTGAGGTTCAGGAAATTGCTCCAACCTTCTTGGGTTTTTTATCTCAATAAATTTGTTCGACTCCTAAGACTACTTCAAGAATCACAGGTCCGTACCTGTGTCGATTTTAGGTTCAGAAAAGTGGTCTGACCATCTCGGGTTTTTTACCTCACCAACTTCATTCAAATCTTACAACAAGCACCACAGGTTCCTACCTGTGTCGATTTTAGGTGCAGAAAATTGCTACGACCTTTTTGGGTATTTTATCTCTACTTTTTTTGACTCCTAAGACACCCTCAAGCATCACAGGTCCTAAGACAACTGTATCGGTTTTAGGTTCAGAAAAGCGCACCAACCAACTTAGGTATTTTATGTTGATAACTTCGTTTGAATCCTGCTGCACCCTCAAGCATCAAAGGCCCATACCTGTGTCAATTTTAGTTTCAGAAAAGACCTCCTACCATCTCGGGTTTCTTATCTCAACTTCATTTTATGGCTACGACACCCTCAAGCACCACAGGTTCATAACTGTGTCGATTTTAGGTTCAGAAAAGTAGTCCGACTATTTTGGGATTTTTATCTCAATAACTTTGTTCAACTCTTACGACACCCTCAAGCACTACAGGTCCATACCTGTGTCGATTTTAGGTTCAGAAAAGCAGTCTGACCATTTTGGGATTTTTATCTCAATAACTTCGTTCAACTCTTACGACACCCTCAAGCACCATAGGTCCGCACCTGTGTTGATTTGAGGTTCAGGAAATCGCTCCGACCGTCTTGGTTTTTTTATCTCAATAAATTTGTTCGACTCCTAAGACAACTTCAAGAATCACAGGTCCGTACCTGTGTCGATTTTAGGTTCAGGAAAGCAGTCCAACCATCTCGGGATTTTTACCTCACCAACTTCATTCGACTCTTATGATGCACTCAAGCACCACAGGTTTGTACCTTTGTCAATTTTAGGTTCAGAAAATTGCTCCGAACTTTTTGGGTATTTTATCTCAACTTTTTTCGACTCCTAAGACTCCCTCAAGCATCATAGGTCCGTCCGTACCTGTGTCAATTTTAGGTTCAGAAAAACGGTCATACCATCTCAGGATTTTTTCTCAACAACTTTGCTCGACTCTTACGACACCCTCAAGCATCATAGTTCCATACCTGTGTCGATTTTAGGTTCAGCAAAGTACACCAACCCACTTGGGTAATTTATCTAAATTACTATGTTTGACTCCTGCTACACCCTCAAGCATCAAAGGTCTGTACTTGTGTTGATTTTAGGTTCAAAAAAGCCCTCCTACCATCTTGGGTTTTTTATTTCAATAACTTCGTTTTATTACTATGACACCCTCAAGCACCACAGGTCCATACCTGTGTTGATTTTATGTTTAGAAAAGCAGTTCTACCATTTCAGGTTTTTTTATCTCAATAAATTTGTTCGACTCTTGAGACAACTTCAAGCATCACAGGTCCATACCTGTGTCGATTTTAGGTTCAGAAAAGTGGTCCAACCATTTCGGGTTTTTTACATCACCAACTTCATTCGACTCTTACGACACACTCAAGCACCACAAGTCCGTACCTGTGTCGATTTTAGGTTCAGAAAAACGGTAATACCATCTCAAGATTTTTTCTCAATGAATTTGTTCGACTCTTACGACACCCTCAAGCATCATAGTTCCGTACCTGTGTCAATTTTAGGTTCAGAAAAGCGCACCAACCCACTTGGGTATTTTATCTAAATAACTTCGTTTGACTCCTCCTACACTTTCAAGCATCAAAGGTCAGTACCTGTGTCGATTTTAGGTTCAGAAAAGTCCTCCTACCACCTTGGGTTATTTATCTCAATAACTTTGTTTTACTACTACGACACCCTCAAGCACCACAGATCCATACCTGTGTCGATTTTAGGTTAAGAAAAGAAGTTCTAATATTTCAGTTTTTTTATCTCAATAACTTTGTTTGACTTTTATGACATCTGCAAGCATTACTGGTCAGTACCCTTCAATTTTATGTTCAGAAAATCACTCCGTCCTACTTGGGTATTTCATCTCAATAACTTAGTTCGACTCGTACAACAGCCTGAAACATCACAGGTCCGTACCTGTATCGATTTCTGGTTCAGAAAAGTGGTTCGACCATCTCGGGTTTTTTATCTTAACTTCGGTTTACTCCTACGACACCCTTAAGCACCACAGATCCATACCTGTGTCGATTTTAAGTTCAGAAAAGCAGTCCGACCATTTTGGGATTTTTATCTCAATAACTTAGTTCAACTCTTACGACACCCTCAAGCACCACAGGTCCTTACCTGTGTTGATTTTAGGTTCAGGAAATCACTCTGACCTTCTTGGGTTTTTTACCTCACCAACTTCATTTGACTCTCACAACACACTCAAGCACCACAGGTCCGTACCTGTGTTGATTTTAGGTTCAGAAAAGCAGTTCTGCCATTTCAGGCTTTTTTATCTCAGTAACTTCGTGTGACTATTATGACATCCTCAAGCATTACAGGTCAGTACCTGTTGATTTTATGTTCAGAAAATCGCTTTGTCCTTCTTGGGTATTTTATCTCAATAACTTTGTTTGACTCCTATAACAGCCTGAAGCATCACAGGTCCGTACTTGTGTCGATTTTTGGTTCAGAAAGCCCTCCTACATCTCGGGTTTTTATCTCAATAACTTCATTTTACTACTACGACACCCTGAAGCACCACAGGTCCGTACCTTTGTTGATTTTAGGTTCAGAAAAGCAGTCCGACCATTTTGGAATTTTTATCTCAGTAACTTCATTCAACTCTTACGACACCCTCAAGCACCACAGGTCTGTACCTGTGTCGATTTTAGGTTCAGGAAATCACTACAACCTTCTTGGGTTTTTTATCTCGGTAAATTTGTTCGACTCCTAAGACAACTTCAAGCATCAAAGGTTCAAGCATCGATTTTAGGTTCAGGAAAGCGGTCCGACCATCTTGGGTTTTTTACCTCACCAACTTCATTCGACTTACGACACACTCAAGCACCACAGATCCATATCTATGTCGATTTTAGGTTCAGAAAATTGCTCCGACCTTTTTGGGTATTTTATCTCCGACTTTTTTCGACTCCTAAGACACCCTCAAGCATCACAGGTCCGTACCTGTGTCGATTTTAGGTTCAGAAAAACGGTAATACCATCTCAGGATTGTTTTCTCAACTTTGTTCGACTCTTACGACACCCTCAAGCATCATAGTTCCATACCTGTGTCGATTTTAGGTTCAGAAAATTGCTCTGACCTTTTTGGGTATTTTACTAAATAACTTCGTTTGACTCCTGCTACACCGTCAAGCATGAAAGGTCCGTACCTGTGTCGATTTTAGGTTCAGAAAAGCCTTCCTTTCACATTGTTTTTTTTTTTTATCTCAATAACTCCATTTTACTACTATGACACCCTCAAGCACCACAGGTCCGTCTGTACCTGTGTTGATTTTAGGTTCAGAAAAGCAGTTCTACCATCTCAGGTTTTTTATCTCAATCACTTCATTTGACTCTTATGACGTTCTCAAGCATCATAAGTTAGTACCTGTTAATTTTATGTTCAGAAAATTGCTTTGTCCTTCAGTATTTTATCTCAATAACTTTGTTCGACTCCTATAATAGCCTGAAGCACCACAGGTCCGTACCTGTGTCGATTTCAGGTTCAGAAAAGTGGTCTGACCATCTCGGCTTTTTTATCTCAATAACTTTGATTTACTTGTACGACACCCTCAAGCACCACAGGTCCGTACCTGTCTCGATTTTAGGTTCAGAAAAGCATTATGACCATTTTGGGATTTTTATCTCAATAACTTCATTCAACTCTTATGACACCCTCAAGCACCATAGGTCCGTACCTGTGTCCATATTAGGTTCAGGAGATCGCTCTGACCTTCTTGGGTTTTTTATCAATAAATTTGTTCGACTTTTAAGACAACTTCAGGCACCACAGGTCCATACCTGTTTTGATTTTAGGTTCGGGAAAGGGGTCCAACCATCTCGAGATTTTTACCTTACCAACTTCATTTGACTTATGACTCACTCAAGCACCACAGGTCTGTACCTTTGTTGATTTTAGGTTCAGGAAATTGCTCTGACCTTTTTGGATATTTTATCAATAACTTTTTTTGACTCGTAAGACACCCTCAAGCATCACAGGTCCGTACCTGTGTTGATTTTAGGTTCAGAAAAACGGTAATACCATCTCAGGATTTTTTCTCAATAACTTTGTTCAACTTACGACATCCTCAAGCATCATAGTTCCATACCTGTGTCAATTTTAGGTTTAGAAAAGTGCACCAACCCACTTGGGTATCCATACCTGTGTCAATTTTAGGTTTAGAAAAAAGCACCAACCCACTTGGGTATTTTATCTAAATAATTTCGTTTGACCCCTGCTACACCGTCAAGCATGAAAGGTCCGTACCTGTGTCGATTTTAGGTTCTTTTCAGAAAAGCCCTCCTACCACCTCGGGTTTTTTTATCTCGATAACTTCGTTTTACTACTACGACACCCTGAAGCACAGCAGGTCTGTACCTGTGTCAATTTTAGGTTCAGAAAAGCAATTCTACCATTTCAGGTTTTTTTTATCTCAATAACTTTGACTCTTGTGACATCCTCAAGCATTACAGGTCAGTACCTGTCGATTTTATGTTCAGAAAATTGCTGTGTCCTTCTTGGGTATTTTATCTCAATGACTTTGTTGGACTCCTACAACAGCCTGAAGCATCACAGGACCGTACTTGTGTCGAGTTCAGTTTCAGAAAAGCGGTCCGACCATCTCGGTTTTTTATCTCAATAACTTTGATTTACTCCTACGACACCCTCAAGCACCACAGGTCCGTACCTGTGTTGATTTTAGGTTCAGAAAAGCAGTCCGACCATTTTGGGATTTTTATCTCAACTTCGTTCAACTCTTACAACACCCTTAAGCACCACAGGTCCATACCTGTGTTGATTTTAGGTTCAGAAAAGCAGTCTGACCATTTTGAGATTTTTATCTCAACTTCGTTCTACTCTTATGACATCCTCAAGCACCACAGGTCCATACCTGTGTTGATTTTAGGTTCAGAAAAGCAGTCTGACCATTTTGGGATTTTTATCTCAACATCGTTCTACTCTTATGACACCCTCAAGCACCACAGGTCCATAACTGTGTTGATTTTAGGTTCAGAAAATTGCTCCAACCTCCGGTTTTTTATCTCAACTTTGTTCGAATCCTAAGACAGCCTGAAGCATCTGAGGTCCATAAGTGTTGATTTTAGGTTCAGAAAAGCGGTCTGACCATCTTGGGTTTTATATATCGATAACTTAGTTTTACTCCTACGACACTCAAGAACCACAGGTCCATACCTGTGTCGATTTTAGGTTTAGAAAAGCAGTCTGATCTTTTCAATTTTTTTTATCACAATAACTTCGTTCAACTCTTACGACACCCTCAAGCACCACAGGTCCATACCTGTCAATTTTATGTTCAGAAAATCACTCCGACCTACTCGTGATTTTTATCTCAATAGCTTTTTTCGACTCCTAAGACACATTGAAGCACCACAGGTCCGTACCTTGTCAACTTTAGGTTCAGAAAAGCAGTCATACCATCTCAGGTTTTTATCTCTAACTTTATTCGACCCTTACGATACCCTCAAGCACCATAGGTCCGTACCTGTCGATTTTACGTTCAGAAAAGTGCCCCTACCATCTCGGATTTTTTATGTCAATAGCTTCATTCAAATTATGACTCCCTCAAACACCACAGATCTGTACTTGTGTCGATTTTAGGGTCAGAAAAGTGGTTCTACCATTTCAGGTTTTTTATCTCAATAACTTCGTTTGACTCTTACAACATCTTCAAGCACTACAGGTCCATACCTGTAGGTTTTAGATTCAGAAAATTGCTCTGACGTTCTTGAGTATTTTATCTCAATCATTTTGTTCGATTCCTACAACAGCCTGAAACATCACAGGGTCTGTGTTTGTGTCGATTTCTGGTTCAGAAAAGTGGTTTGACCATCTCGGATTTTTTATCAATAACTTCGATTTACTAGTATGACACCCTCAAGCACCACAGCTCCATACCTGTGTGAATTTTAGGTTCAGAAAAGCAGTTCTACCATTTTGGGTATTTTATCTCAATAACTTCATTCGACTTATGACTCACTCAAGCACCGCAGGTCCGTACCTGTGTCCATTTTAGGTTCAGAAAATTGATCTGACCTTGGGTATTTTATATCAATAACTTTTTCTATTCCTACAACAGCCTAAAGCTGTTGTAAATTTCAGGTTCAGAAAATTGCTCCGACCTACGCAGATTTTCCGACCTTGGGTATTTTATATCAATAACTTTTTCTATTCCTACAACAGCCTAAAGCTGTTGTAAATTTCAGGTTCAGAAAATTGCTCCGACCTATGCAGATTTTCCGACCTTGGGTATTTTATATCAATAACTTTTTCTATTCCTACAACAGCCTAAAGCTGTTGTAAATTTCAGGTTCAGAAAATTGCTCCGACCTACTCAGATTTTTTATCTTAATAGCTTTTTTTGACTCCTAAGACAGCCTCAAGCATCACAGGTCCATACCTATTTCGATTATAGGTTCAGAAAAGGGGTCCGACCATCTTGAGTTTTTCATATCAATATCTTCATTCGACTTATGATACCCTCAAGCACCATAGGTCCGTCCGTACCTGTGTCGATTTTAGGTTCAGAAAATCAGTCCGACCTCAGGTATTTTATCTCAGTAACTTTGTTCGACTTACAACAGCCTCAACCATCACAGGTCCTTCCGTACCTTTGTCGATTTTAGATTCAGAAAAGTGCTCCGAGCCTCTTGGGTGTTGTATCTCAACAACTTCATTTGAGTCCCAGGATGCCCTCAAGCACCAAAGGTCCTTACCTGTGTCAATTTTACTTTTTGAGTCCCAGGATGCCCTCAAGCACCAAAGGTCCTTACCTGTGTCAATTTTACTTTAAAAAAAGCAGTCCTACCATCTTGGGTTTTTTATCCCAATAACTTTGTTCGACTTTTACGTCCACATGCACCACAGGTCCGTACCTGTGTTGATTTTAGGTTCAGGAAATTGCTCTGACCTCGGGTATTTTATCTCAGTAACTTTGTTCGACTCCTACAACAGCCTGAAGCATCACAGGTCTGTACCTGTGTCGACTTTAGGTTCAGAAAAGTGGTCCGACAATCTCGGGTTTATTATCTCAATAACTTCATTTGACTTTTATGACATCCTCAAGCACCACAGGTCCGTACCTGTCGATTTTAGGTTCAGAAAAGTGGTCCGACCAGCTCGGGTTTTTATCTCAATAACTTCATTCCACTCTTACGACACCCTCAAGTACCACAGGTCCGCACCTGTGTCAATATTAGGTTGAGAAAATCGCTCCGACCTTGTTGGGTTTTTATCTCAACAACTTTGCTCAACTCTTAAGACAGCCTCAAGCATCACAGGTCTGTCCATACCTGTGTCGATTTCAGGTTCAGAAAAGCACCCTGACCTGCTTGAGTGTTTTATCTCAACAACTTTGTTTGACTCCTGCTACACCCTCCAGTATCACAGGTCCGTAAGTGTGTCAATTTTAGGTTCAGAAAAGTACTCCGAACTACTCGGATATTTTATCTCAGCTTCTTCTTTTGAGATCCGCAATGCCCTCAGGCACCACAGGTCCACTGCCTGAACCACTCAAGGCAAACAGAACGATACTGATACCAAAAGTACCAAATCCAACTAAACTCAAGGACTACAGGCTAATTGCCATCTCGTGCAATGTAGTCCTACTGCTTTATAAGATCCTTAGTAGCCGCATCTCAAGCCTTGTCCAGATAGATGGACCTCACAAGGCATTCGTTCCTATGGACTGATGCCTTGAGAACCTCAAAATCTTGGATGCAAATAATTTGTCTTGAATGGGCACAGTCCCACGCTGTGCACATGGCATTCCTCGACATAGCTAAAGCATTCGATAGTTTTAATGATAGCACTATCAAGCGGGCCATGTCGCGGAAGGGCATTCCTGCCCCTGTTAGGGCATATATCATGTCGACCTGTTACCGAACCCTCACACGCATCGAAGGGAACGGTGGGACAAAATTAAAATGACTTGCGAGGTCAAGCAGGGTGACCCCTTATTGCCCAATCTTTTTAACCTTGTAATTGATGAAGGAGCTACAAGTTGGATTTGGTGACTGAAAGGTGTCGGTGCTAGCGTTCGCTGATGACCTGGTTCTTGTGGCGAAGATGGCAGCTGGTCTACAGGAGACGATAAACATCAAGGCAGAGACTCTCGTGGGGGGTTCGGGTGAACCTGGGGAAGTGTTAATCCCTCAGCATGGAGGTTGACGGCAAACGCAAGACATGGTAAATCAATAAGAATAGTACATTCCAAGTCTTGGGCAGAGTTATTGGCTCCATGGATGCTGAGGACAATTACAAGTACCTTGGCATTCTTGTTGGGGCAGGAGGCTGGCAAAAGTCCTATGGTGCCCTGCAAGAAGAGGGGCTCTCTAACATCACCAGAGTCCTCTAAAACCTTAACAGAAGGTTACAATCCTCATAGATCACGTAGTGCCTAAGCTCATGCATCGCCTTGTGCTGGGGGAAGTACATAAGAGGCAGCTAGCATGTATGGATAGGCAGGTGAGAGTTGCGGTTTGCCGCTGGCTCCACCTGGCCCTTGACATGCTGTGCACACACTTCCGTTTGGCGACAGGGGATGGCAGGCTTGGGACACCTGATTTTGCTTAGACCGTTCAGTTGAATAAACAAGCCATGTTCGAGAAATTCCTTACTTTGTCTGACCCTATGATTCAGGCTGCAGTCCGGGAACCTGCAGTCATGAGGAAACTGCAGAGTTGGTCGGGCCCCGCATGCATTGCTGGTCGGCAGGCAAGTAATAAGGTCGAATGTGTACCAAATCAGTACCGTTGATGGACAGGGTCTTGCTCCATCTGCTGCCGTACCTCAGGGCAGCTGGTGGGTTAACAGTGGGAACCAGTTCCTCACTGGTAGTGATTATGTGAATGTCGGCCAAGTGAGGGCAAGAGCTTTACCTACTCCTGCAAGGGCTGCCAGAGGCCGGCCCAAGAACAGCGGCTTCTGTGACACATGTCAAAGGCCTGGTACACTTGGGCATATTTCAGGTATGCCCACGTACCCACTGGGGTAGAGTGAAAAGGTACGACAACTCTGCCTATTTGGCCAGCTGGTTGAGACAGAAGGGCTATGAAGTGCTCTGCAAGCCTCGTATCCTTAATGCAGAGTCCTTCAGGAAGCCAGACATCGTGCCTTCCAGAGAATCAGAGGCTTGTATAATTGATACACAAATCTCTGGAGCTATTACGGCAACCTGGAAGTCCTTCAGGGCGTATGGGATCTCATTGGCTAAGACAGTGCGAGTGATATTTGCTACTGTCAACTGGCGTGGCGCATGGTGTCAAGAGTGCGAGTGCTGTCAGAGGGATAGGGCTTTCTTACCGGGACCTTGAGGTGTGCTCCGTGAAAGCTCTGACCCAGACCCACTCTCTTTACAGGATGTACTGTCTGGTGTCGGCCCTCGGGCTGGCGAAGGTGTTCCACTTGTGTGTTCGTGGGAGGTGGGACTTGGTCATCCTCCCAAGGCTACCATGGCAGGTACCAGTTCCTGATGGTGGTTTGATGTAGTGGGAAAGTGGATGTCTTGGCAGGGCAAGTCTACTAATCCCATTCATCAGGCTGCACTGGAAGGTGAGCGGTGCTGGGGGACGAACCTGTGGAAAGTCAGGTGAAGTTATTTTCAAACCACTTTTCCTAACTGCCAATGTCTCTTCTTACTTCTGCCTTTGCTATCAGCAGTCTGATCTACCATCTTCCCCTTGGTGTGTCCATACACATCTTCCAATTAACAGCTTTCACTAGTAACTTTGTGATTACCCCCTGTTGTTACCTTGCACTGTAGTTTAGCGTTTCCAGCACCACCTATTAGAAATGTGAATCTGTGAGGTAAGAGATGAAAGTTGTTACAGTTATCTCCCCTCTTTCCCAATAATTGCTTCCGTTATCCAATATATTTTGTTCGGTTTTCTATGTAAGGTTATAATCTGAGTTACATTACATTCTTTGAAAAGTCTTATTGTTGTATGTTAAGATATGAAAGTTAGTTTACTTGACAGTAAATGAATTATAAGTAGGTATTTTACAATCATTGGGAAACCAAGGAACATGTAAGGGATAAAATAGATTAATAGAAAGTACTTGTATACAAAGGTGAAAAAGTATTGGAATGTTTATGGTCTCACTTTCTCCCTTTGAGAATCTGAAGAGGTTTTAGTGGAATGTTGTACAATGCTGTTGGGTAAATGTATCATATCTGTACACATTTTGGTAATTTCAAAGGATTATATTATCAGTTGAATCTTGGTGATTTCAAAGAATAAGATTAAATTGAGGCCAGTATATTTGCCTAAGGCTTGGCAGGTGAATTAAGTGGAGGGAGATAATGTACTAGTAGTAAATTAATATTATGTTCAGAGAGCTCATGTTTATTTTTGTTGATGTAAATATATTTTTGTAACTATTATACCACTGTGGTTGGTGTTTAACCATTATCTTCCAAAAGAAGGAACAGCGAAGGGGGCCAAGTGAGGATATTCCCTCAAAGGCTCAGTCCTCTGTTCTTAACGCTACCTCGCTGATGTGGGAAATGGCAGGGGGAGGGGGTGTCATTTCATGTGTGGCATGGTGGCGGCAGGAATGGACGAAGGCGGCATGTATGAATATGTGCATGTGTATATGTATATGTATGTATATGTTAAAATGTATAGGTATGTATATGTGGATGGGTTGGGCCATTCTTTCGTCTTTTTCTTTGCGCTACCTTGCTAACGTGGGAGACAGCGACAAAGTATAATAGATGTATACATTTTTTTTTTTTTTTTGCTTTGTCGCTGTCTCCCGCGTTTGCGAGGTAGTGCAAGGAAACAGACGAAAGAAATGGCCCAACCCACCCCCATACACATGTATATACATACGTCCACTCACACAAATATACATACCTACACAGCTTTCCATGGTTTACCCCAGACGCTTCACATGCCCTGATTCAATCCACTGACAGCACGTCAACCCCGGTATACCACATCGATCCAATTCACTCTATTCCTTGCCCTCCTTTCACCCTCCTGCATGTTCAGGCCCCGATCACACAAAATCTTTTTCACTCCATCTTTCCACCTCCAATTTGGTCTCCCACTTCTCCACGTTCCCTCCACCTCCGACACATATATCCTCTTTGTCAATCTTTCCTCACTCATTCTCTCCATGTGCCCAAACCATTTCAAAACACCCTCTTCTGCTCTCTCAACCACGCTCTTTTTATTTCCACACATCTCTCTTACCCTCACGTTACTTACTCGATCAAACCACCTCACACCACACATTGTCCTCAAACATCTCATTTCCAGCACATCCATCTTCCTGCGCACAACTCTATCCATAGTCCACGCCTCGTAACCATACAACATTGTTGGAACCACTATTCCTTCAAACATGCCCATTTTTGCTTTCCGAGATAATGTTCTCGACTTCCACACATCCTCTACCACTTCTGAAACCACACTGCTCTTCCCCAATCTGATGCTCTGTACATGCCTTCACCCTCTCAATCAATACCCTTCCATATAATTTGCCAGGAATACTCAACAAACTTATACCTCTGTAATTTGGGCACTCACTCTTATCCCCTTTGCCTTTGTACAATGGCACTATGCACACATTCCGCCAATCCTCAGGCACCTCACCATGAGTCATACATACATTAAATAACCTTACCAACCAGTCAGCAATACAGTCACCCCCTTTTTTAATAAATTCCACTGCAATACCATCCAAACCTGCTGCCTTGCCGGCTTTCATCTTCTGCAAAGCTTTTACTACCTCTTCTCTGTTTACCAACTCATTTTCCCTAACCCTCGCACTTTGCACACCACCTCGACCAAAACACCCTATATCTGCCACTCTATCATCAAACACATTCAACAAACCTTCAAAATACTCACTCCATCTCCTTCTCACATCACCACTACTTGTTATCACCTCCCCATTTGCGCCCTTCACTGAAGTTCCCATTTGCTCCCTTGTCTTACGCACTTTATTTACCTCCTTCCAGAACATCTTTTTATTCTCCCTAAAATTTAATGATACTCTCTCACCCCAACTCTCATTTGCCCTTTTTTTCACCTCTTGCACCTTTCTCTTGACCTCCTGTCTCTTTCTTTTATACGTCTCCCACTCAATTTCATTTTTTCCCTGCAAAAATCGTCCAAATGCCTCTCTCTTCTCTTTCACTAATACTCTTACTTCTTTATCCCACCACTCACTACCCTTTCTAATCAACCCACCTCCCACTCTTCTCATGCCACAAGCATCTTTTGCGCAATCCATCACTGATTCCCTAAATACATCCCATTCCTCCCCCACTCCCCTTACTTCCATTGTTCTCACCTTTTTCCATTCTGTACTCAGTCTCTCCTGGTACTTCCTCACACAAGTCTCTATAATGTCATGTAATATATATATATATATATATATATATATATATATATATATATATATATATATATATATATATATATATATATTTTTTTTTTTTTTTTTTTTTTTTTTTTTTTTTTTTTTTATACTTTGTCGCCGTTGGCTGTGTCCAGCCCAAATTTCTCTGGTAACATGTTATTTCAGAATTTTGTCTTAATAGGCCTATGTGCTGATTATACACCCTTAGAGGAAGGGGTGTGGTTGTAACTTGAGGGTCTGCTGCCCGGGAGATGAGTATGTGAAACCTGCTGTCCGAGAAGGCTGATGTGAAACCAACCATCCAGAGGCTAAAATCAGGTATACTGGGGGTGAAACCATGTGTAATGTTAGCTGAAATCAAGTGTACATAACCAAGCTGTACTGAGTGTTGTGGGTTAGTACTCTACTGTGCTTTTGTGTAATGTACTGGAGAAGATTTCTCTAAACAAGTAATTGTTCATACTAGTATATACATTTTGGTTAAACATAGCAGATAACATTAAGAAGTTTAGTGAAACCCAGGATTTACATTTTCTGTATCAGTTTAATAGAGATGAACTAAACCAGGTGGTAGCTACATACGGACTTTCTCTGAGGACACAAAAGATGCAGAGAGAATTAACTGATGAGGTGATGTCCTTATCAATATTGAAGGAATCTGAATATGTTGAAAATAGTGGTGACGGTGAAGAGCAGATGAGAGAAAAGGTGGCAAGGAAGAGATTGAGGTTAGAATTTGAACATAGGAAAATGCAACTAGAAGCAAAAAAAAAGAGGTAAGACAGAAAATTAGAAATAGAAGAGAGGACAGGTACAAGAAGAAGAATTGGAGATAAAGATGACTGCTTAAATCATTTACCTGAGTTTATAAATAAAAAGTTGAGGATTTCTTTATCCATTTTGAATAAACTTGCAACTATTAAAGAATGGGATGAAAGTGACTTGGCTGTGTTGGTGCACAGTAAATTCATTAATGATAGCCATAATAACTGGGAAAATGATGTTAATGATGGCATCAGTGAAGAGAATACTAAGTTACACTTAGGGATAATAGAGATGAGAAGCCATTAATACGAAGGACATAATAAATGGCTAGAAAGGTGTATGCATGTCAGTATGATGGAATCAATGGATTATAAGGCTGTTAAAGAAGCAGTACTGAAAACTGTGGAAATGGAGGCAGAAGTGAACAGGAGAAGGTTTATGGAACACCAGGAAAACTTGAGGAGGCTAGAGATACTGGAGCAAATCAGAGTCTAATTCTGAAAGATGTATTAGAATGGACAGTGTAGTCTTACTCTGGGGAAGGAAATAAGTGTAAGAGGGTTATGGTTAGGCAGTTATATAAATCTTGAGAGTGGATTTGTGAGTGGCCACTTAAAAGTTAGGACATGCGAGGAATTTCCTATATCTGGAGTACACATGCTGTTGGGGAATGATTTGGCTGGCGAAAAATTAGTCCCAGAACCTGTTGTGAATGATAATCCATTTGATGTAGACTGCTGTAAAGGTGAACCACATGACAGATAAAAATGTGTATCAGACTGATCGTATTGTACACTATAGTGAAATTGTTTATCCAGATTGTGTTGTGACCCGGTCAATGTAGAAGAGAGAAGTTGAATATGATTTAGGTGATATATTTGATCAAGAGGGGTCTGTGATCAGGGATAATATAGTGGAATTTAGAAATGAGAAGAGCACTGTGGAATTCAAAATTTATGTACTTCCAGATTTTGTTGTGGACAAGGAGTTGACAGAGGTACAGAAGGGTAATAAGAGTTTGAAAGAATGTTGGAATGAAACTGCTAGAAATGGGAGTGAGAGTGATGTGTCACTTGAATTTTATGTACAGAATGGTGTGTTAATGAGAAAGTGGAGGCCTGCTCATTTTCCAGCATCTGATCACTGGGAGGTCAAAGAACAGACTGTTTTTCCAAAGAATTATAGGGTACATGTTGTTGCTTGAATCAGGGCATGTGAAGTGTCTGGGGTAAACCATGGAAAGTTGTGTGGGGCCTGGATGTGGAAAGGGAGCTGTGGTTTCGGGCATTATTGCATGACAGCTAGAGACTGAGTGTGAACGAATGGGGCCTTTGTTGTCTTTTCCTAGTGCTACCTTGCACACATGAGGGGGGAGGGGGATGGTATTCCATGTGTGGCGAGGTGGCGATGGGAATGAATAAAGACAGACAGTGTGAATTGTGTGCATGGGTATATATGTATGTGTCTGTGTGTGTATATATATGTGTACATTGAGATGTATAGGTATGTATATTTGCGTGTGTGGACGTGTATGTATATACATGTGTATGGGGGTGGGTTGGGCCATTTCTTTCGTCTGTTTCCTTGCGCTACCTCACAAACGCGGGAGACAGCGACAAAGCAAAATAAATAAATAAAAATGTTGTTGCTTTATCCATTCTTGTTTTATCTGGGTATTTGGGAGTTAGGAAGACAACTGAAAGATTGTTAATTAATTTTTATTGGCCAAATATGAAGAAAGATGTATCCCAGTATTGTAAGACTTGTGAATTATGTCAGAGAGTAGGTAAAGCCAACCAGACTATACAACCAGCTCCACTGCAGGTAATTCCTGCTTTTTGTAAAGCTTTTAGCAAAATTGTAATTGATTATGTAGGTCCTTTGCCAAAAACACTAAGGTATTCAGTAGTTATTGACAATAATGTGCACATCTACCAGATTTCCAGAAGTAGTACCATTATGTAGCATACATTCTAAATATATTGTAAGTTAGTGAAATATTTCTCCTGGGTGGGTATGCCTATAATTATAAAGTCAGATGAGGGAAGTGATTTGACTTCTGGAGTGTTCAAGAAAATATTAAAGGGGTTACATATAACACAAAAGGTGTCAAGTACTTATCACCCCAAAGTCAAGGAGTTTTGGAGAGATTCCATCAGACTGAAAAATACTTTGAGAATATATTGAGGGGAATTGTCAGCAGACTGGGATGAGGGATCTGCCTTTAGCATTGCTGGCAATTAGAGATGCAGTACAAGAATCTAAAGGTTTCAGTCCGTTCGAGTTAGTGTCTGGACATGAAGTAAGAGGTCTATTGAGTATGCTAAAAGAGAAATGGATTGGGAAGAGTGATTCTCCGGGATTATTGAAGTATGTATCAGTTAAAAGCAAATTTTGTAGGGCTAGGGAGATTACTGCAGAAAATTTGAAAGTGTTAAGTAGACAGGAAAGTATGGTATGACAAGAAATCTAGAAGCAGGGAGTTCAAACCAGGTGATTGAGTGTTGGTTTTACTGTCTCAAACAGGAAATCCTTTGAGAGCAAAATTTTATGGTCCCTGGGTTGTTGAGAAAAGAGTGAATGAATTGAACTGTATTGTAAGTACTCCAGAAAGATGCAAGCCAAGCCAATTGTGTCACGAAAACATGATAATACCTTATCATGATAGAAATTCTGTAAAGGATGATGTTACAAATACATATTGTGTATGTGTCAGGTTTGATTATGTAGAGGTAATGGATGAAAGTTGTTACAATTATCTCCCTTCTTTCCCACTAATTATTTCAGTTATCCATTATGTTTTGTTCAATTTTCTATGTAAGGTTATTATCTACAGTACGTTATATTCTTTTGAAAAGTATTATTGTCGTACGTTAGAATATGAAATTTTGTTTACATAATTGTGAATAAATTATAATAGGTATTTTTACCATTATTACAGTTTATAGGAGACCAAGGAACATGTAAATGATAAAATCAATTAATAGGAAGTATTTGTATATGAAAGGAGAAAAAGTATTGCAATATTTATGCTCTTTCTCTGAATAGGTTTTGGTAGGAAGTTGTACAATGCTGTCGGGTAAATGTATCATAATATCTGTACACAACTTGGTGATTTCAAAGAATTATGTTTTAGATTAAGGGCAATTTATATGCTGAAGACTTACCAGAAAAAAGAAGTAGAGGGAGATCATTGTGTGAGGAATAAACATGTTATATTTATGTTCTGAAAGCACACACATATTTTTGTTAATGTAAATATATTTTTGTACCTTTTCTACTGCTGTGTTTGGTATAATTTAAGCAGTTTTGAATGGAAAGGGATTATATATATATATATATATATATATATATATTTTTTTTTTTTTTATTATACTTTGTCGCTGTCTCCCGCGTTTGCGAGGTAGCGCAAGGAAACAGACGAAAGAAATGGCCCAACCCCCCCCCATACACATGTATATACATACGTCCATACACGCAAATATACATACCTACACAGCTTTCCATGGTTTACCCCAGACGCTTCACATGCCTTGATTCAATCCACTGACTGCACGTCAACCCCGGTATACCACATCGCTCCAATTCACTCTATTCCTTGCCCTCCTTTCACCCTCCTGCATGTTCAGGCCCTGATCACACAAAATCTTTTTCACTCCATCTTTCCACCTCCAATTTGGTCTCCCTCTTCTCCTTGTTCCCTCCACCTCCGACACATATATCCTCTTGGTCAATCTTTCCTCACTCATTCTCTCCATGTGCCCAAACCATTTCAAAACACCCTCTTCTGCTCTCTCAACCACACTCTTTTTATTTCCACACATCTCTCTTACCCTTACATTACTTACTCGATCAAACCACCTCACACCACATATTGTCCTCAAACATCTCATTTCCAGCACATCCACACCCTCCTGCATTATTATATATTATTTATTATGCTTTGTCGCTGTCTCCCGCGTTAGTGAGGTAGCGCAAGGAAACATGAAAGAATGGCCCACCCATCCACACACACATGTATATACATACACGTCCACACACGCACATATACATACTTATACATCTCGACGTATACATATATAAACATACACAGACATATACATATATACACGTGTACATAATTCATACTGTCTGCCCATATTCATTCCCGTCGCCACCCCGCCACACATGAAATAAAAACCCCCTCCCCCCACATGTGCGCGAGGTAGTGCTAGGAAAAGACAACAAAGGCCACATTTGTTCACACTCAGTCTCTAGCTGTCATGTATAATGCACCGAAACCACAGCTCTCTTTCCACATCCAGGCCCCACAAAACTTTCCATGGTTTACCTCAGACGCTTCACATGCCTTGGTTCAATCCATTGACAGCACATCGACCCTGGTATAGCACATCGTTCCAGTTCACTCTATTCCTTGCACGCCTTTCACCCTCCTGCATGTTCAGGCCCCGATCACTCAAAATCTTTTTCACTCCATCTTTCCACCTCCAATTTGGTCTCCCACATCTCCTCATTCTCTCCACCTCTGACACATATATCCTCTTGGTCAATATTTCCTCACTCATTCTCTCCATTTGACCAAACCATTTCAAAACACCCTCTTCTGCTCTCTCAACCACACTCTTTTTATTACCACACATCTCTCTCACCCTTTCATCACTTACTTGATCAAACTGCCTCACACCACATATTGTCCTCAAACATCTCATTTCTAGCACATCCACCCTCCTTCGCACAACTCTATCTATAGCCCACGCCTCGCAACCATATAACATTGTTGGAACCAGTATTCCTTTAAACATACACACTTTTGCTTTTCAAGATAATGTTCTGGACTTCCATACATCTTTCAACATCCCCTGAACTTTTGCCCCCCTCCCCCACCCTATTATTCACTTCCGCTTCCATGGTTCCATCCGCTGCCAAATCCACTCCTAGATATCTAAAACACTTCACTTCCTCCAGTTTTTCTCAATTCAAACTTACCCCTCAGTTGACTTGTCCCTCAACCCTACTGTACCTAATAACCTTGCTCTTATTCACATTTACTCTCAGCTTTATTTTTTCACACACTTTACCAAACTCAGTCACCAGCTTCTGCAGTTTCTTACATGAATCAGCCACCAGCGCTGTATCATCAGCGAACAACAACTGATTCACTTCCCAAGCTCTCTCATCCAAAACAGACTGCATACTTGCCCCATTTCCAAAACTCTTGCATTTACCTCTAATAACCCCAACCATAAACAAATTAAACAACCATGGAGACATCATGCACCCCTGCCGCAAACCAACATTCACTGAGAACAAATCACTTCCCTCTCTTCCTACACATGAACATGCCTTACATCCTTGATAAAAACTTTTAACTGCTTCTAGCAACTTACCTCCCACACCATATTTTTTTAATACCTTCCACAGAGCATCTCTATCAACTCTTATCATATGCCTTCTCCACATCCATAAATGCTACATATAAATCCATTTGCTTTTCTAAGTATTTCTCATATACATTTTTCAAAGCAAACACCTCCTGCATATATATATATATATGTATATATATATACATATGCATATATATATGCACATATATATATATATATATGTATCCCTGGGGATAGGGGATTAAGAATACTTCCCACATATTCCCTGCATGTCGTAGAAGGCGACTAAAAGGGGAGGGAGCGGGGGGCTGGAAATCCTCCCCTCTCGTTTTTTTTTTTTTTTTAATTTTCCAAAAGAAGGAACAGAGGGGGCCAGGTGAGGATATTCCAAAAAAGACCCAGTCCTCTGTTCCTAACGCTCCCTCGCTAACACGGGAAATGGCGAATAGTTTAAAAGAAAAAGAAAAAAGATATATATATGTATATATATATTATCGCTGGGGATAGGGGAGAAAGAATACTTCCCACGCATTCCTCATGTGTCATAGAAGGCGACTAAAGGGGATGGGAGCGGGGGGCTAGAAACCCTCCCCTCCTTGTATTTTAAATTTCTAAACCGGGAAACAGAAGAAGGAGTCATGCGGGGAGTGCTCATCCTCCTTGAAGGCTCAGATTGGGATGTCTGAATGTGTGTGGATGTAACCATGATGAGAAAAAAGGAGAGATAGGTAGTATGTTTGAGGAAAGGAACCTGGATGTTTTGGCTCTGAGGGAAACGAAGCTCAAGGGTAAAGGGGAAGAGTGGTTTGGGAATGTCTTGGGAGTAAAGTCAGGGGTTAGTGAGAGGATAAGAGCAAGGGAAGGAGTAGCACTACTCCTGAAACAGGAGTGGTGGGAGTATATGATAGAGTGTAAGAAAGTAAGCTCTAGATTGATATGGGTAAAACTGAAAGTGGATGGAGAGAGATGGGTGATTATTGGTACATATGCACCTGGGCATGAGAAGAAAGATCATGAGAGGCAAGTGTTTTGGGAGCAGCTGAGTGCATGTGTTAGTAGTTTTGATGCACAAGACGAGGTTATAGTGATGGGTGATTTGAATGCAAAGGTGAGTAATGTGGCAGTTGAGGGAATAATTGGTGTACATGGGGTGTTCCCAGTGTTGTAAATGGAAATGGTGAAGAGCTTGTAGATTTATGTGCTAAAAAGGACTGGTGATTGGGAATACCTGTCTAAAAAGAGAGATATACATAAGTATATGTATGTAAGTAGGAGAGATGGCCAGAGAGCGTTATTGGGTTACGTGTTAATTCATAGGTGTGCGAAAGAGATACTTTTGGATGTTAATGTGCTAAGAGGTGCAACTGGAGGGATGTCTGATCATTATCTTGTGGAGGCGAAGGTGAAGATTTGTAAAGGTTTTCAGAAAAGAAAAGAATGTTGGGGTGAAGAGAGTGGTGAGAGTAAGTGAGCTTGGGAAGGACACTTATGTGAGGAAGTACCAGGAGAGACTAAGTACAGAAAGGAAAAAGGTGAGAACAAAGGAGGTAAGGGGAGTGGGGGAGGAATGGGATGTATTTAAGGAAGCAGTGATGGCTTGTGCAAAAGATGCTTGTGGCATGAGAAGCATGGGAGGTGGGCAGATTAGAAAGGGTAGTGAGTGGTGGGATGAAGAAGTAAGATTATTAGTGAAAGAGAAGAGAGAGGCATTTGGACAATTTTTGCAGGGAAATAATGCAAATGACTGGGAGATGTGTAAAAGAAAGAGGCAGAAGGTCAACAGAAAGGTGCAAGAGGCAAAAAAGAGGGCAAATAAGAGTTGGGGTGAGAATCATTAAATTTTAGGGAGAATAAAAAGATGTTTTGGAGGGAGGTAAATAAAGTGTGTAAGACAAGGGAACAAGTGGGAACATCAGTGAAGGGGGCTAATGGGGAGGTGATAACAAGTAGTGGTGATGTGAGAAGGAGATGGAGTGAGTATTTTAAAGGTTTGTTGAATGTGTTTGATGGCAGAGTGGCATATACAGGGTGTTTTGGTCGAGGTGGTGTGCAAAGTTAGAGGGTTAGGGAGAATGATTTGGTAAACAGAGAAGAGGTAGTAAAAGCTTTGCGGAAGATGAAAGCCGGCAAGGCAGCAGGTTTGGATGGTATTGCAGTGGAATTTATTAAGAAAGGGGGTGACTGTATTGTTGACTGGTTGGTAAGGTTATTTACTGAATGTATGTATGACGGAGTTTGGTAAAGTGTGTGGAAGAAGAAAGTTAAGAGTAAATGTGAATAAGAGCAAGGTTATTAGGTACAGTAGGGTTGAGGGTCAAGTCAATTGGGAGGTGAGTTTGAATGGAGAAAAACTGGAGGAAGTGAAGTGTTTTAGATATCTGGGAGTGGATCTGTCAGCGGATGGAACCATGGAAGCGGAAGTGGATCATAGGGTGGGGGAGGGGGCGAAAATTTTGGGAGCCTTGAAAAATGTGTGGAAGTCGAGAACATTATCTCGGAAAGCAAAAATGGGTATGTTTGAAGGAATAGTGGTTCCAACAATGTTGTATGGTTGCGAGGCGTGGGCTATGGATAGAGTTGTGCGCAGGAGGATGGATGTGCTGGAAATGAGATGTTTGAGGACAATGTGTGGTGTGAGGTGGTTTGATCGAGTAAGTAACGTAAGGGTAAGAGAGATGTGTGGAAATAAAAAGAGCGTGGTTGAGAGAGCAGAAGAGGGTGTTTTGAAATGGTTTGGGCACATGGAGAGAATGAGTGAGGAAAGATTGACCAAGAGGATATATGTGTCGGAGGTGGAGGGAACGAGGAGAAGAGGGAGACCAAATTGGAGGTGGAAAGATGGAGTGAAAAGGATTTTGTGTGATCGGGGCCTGAACATGGAGGAGGGTGAAAGGAGGGCAAGGAATAGAGTGAATTGGAGCGATGTGGTATACAGGGGTTGACGTGCTGTCAGTGGATTGAATCAAGGCATGTGAAGCGTCCGGGGTAAACCATGGAAAGCTGTGTAGGTATGTATTTTGCGTGTGTGGACGTGTGTATGTACATGTGTATGGGGGGGGGTTTGGGCCATTTCTTTCGTCTGTTTCCTTGCGCTACCTCGCAACCGCGGGAGACAGCGACGAGGTATAAAAAAAAAAAAAAAAAAAAAAAAAAAATGTATGACTCATGGTGAGGTGCCTGAGGACTGGCGGAATGCTTGCATAGTGCCAGTGTGCAAAGGCAAAGGGGATAAGAGTGAGTCCTCAAATTACAGAGGTATAAGTTTGTTGAGTATCCCTGGGAAATTATACGGGAGGGTATCGAATAAGAGGGTGAAGGCATGTACAGAGCATCAGATTGGGGAAGAGCAGTGTGGTTTCAGAAGTGGTAGAGGATGTGTGGATCAGGTGTTTGCTTTGAAGAATGTATGTGAAAAATACTTAGAAAAGCCAATGGATTTGTATGTAGCATTTATGGATCTGGAGAAGGCATATGATAAGAGTTGATAGAGATGTTCTGTGGAAGGTATTAAGAATATATGGTGTGGGAGGTAAGTTGTTAGAAGCAGTGAAAAGTTTTTATCGAGGATGTAAGGCATGTGTACATTGTAGGAAGAGGGGAAATTGATTGGTTTTCAGTGAATGTTGGTTTGCGGCAGGGGTGCGTTATGTCTCCATGGTTGTTTGATTTGTTTATGGATGGGGTCGTTAGGGAGATGAATGCAAGAGTTTTGGAAGAGGGGCAAGTATGCAGTCTGTTGTGGATGAGAGAGCTTGGGAAGTGAGTCAGTTGTTGTTCGCTGATGATACAGTGCTGGAGGCTGATTCGGGTGAGAAACTGCTGAAGCTGGTGACTGAGCTTGGTAAAGTGTGTGAAAGAAGAAAGTTGAGAGTAAATGTGAATAAGAGCAAGGTTATTAGGTGTAGAAGGGTTGAGGGACAAGTCAATTGGAAGGTAAGTTTGAATGGAGAAAAACTGGAGGAAGTGAAGAGTTTTAGATATCTGGAAGTGGATTTGGCAGCGGATGGAACCGTGGAAGCGGAAGTGAATCATAGGGTGGGAGAGGGGGCAAAAGTTCTGGGAGTGTTGAAGAATGTGTGGAAGTCAAGAACGTTATATTGGAAAGCAAAAATGTGTATGTTTGAAGGAATAGTGGTTCCAACAATGTTATATGGTTGCGAGGCGTGGGCTATAGATAGAATTGTGCGGAGGAGGGTGGATGTGCTGGAAATGAGGTGTTTGAAGACTGTATGATGTGAGGTGGTTTGATCGAGTAAGTAATGAAAGGGTAAGAGAGATGTGGGTGATAAAGAGGGTGTGGTTGAGAGAGCAGAAGAGGATGTTTTGAAATGGTTTGGTCACATGGAGAGAATGAGTGAGGAAAGATTGACAAAGAGGATATATGTGTCAAAGGTGGAGGGAACGAGGAGAAGTGGGAGACCAAATTGGAGGTGGAAAGATGGAGTGAAAAATATTTTGAGTGTTCGGGGCCTGAACATGCAGGAGGGCAAAAGGCGTGCAAGGAATAGAGTGAATTGGAACGATGTGGTATATTAGGGTCGACGTGCTGTCAGTGGATTGAACCAGGGTATGTGAAGCGTCTGGGGAAAGTTTTATGGGGCCTGGATTTGGAAAGGGAGCTGTGGTTTTGATGCATTATACATGACAGCTAGAGACTGAGTGTGAACGAATGAGGCCTTTGTTGTCTTTTCCTGGCACTACCTCGCACACATGTGGGGAGAGGGAGTTTTCATTTCATGTGTGGTGGGGTGGCAAAGGGAATGATAAGGGTAGACTATGAATTATGCACATGTGTATGTATGTATATATCTGTTTGTATATATATATATATATATATATATATATACAGTCACCCCCTTTTTTAATAAATTCCACTGCAATATTGTTGACTGGTTGGTAAGGTTATTTAATGTATGTATGACTCATGGTGAGGTGCCTGAGGATTGGCGGAATGCGTGCATAGTGCCATTGTACAAAGGCAAAGGGGATAAGAGTGAGTGCTCAAATTACAGAGGTATAAGTTTGTTGAGTATTCCTGGTAAATTATATGGGAGGGTATTGATTGAGAGGGTGAAGGCATGTACAGAGCATCAGATTGGGGAAGAGCAGTGTGGTTTCAGAAGTGGTAGAGGATGTGTGGATTTGCTTTGAAGAATGTATGTGAGAAATACTTAGAAAAGCAAATGGATTTGTATGTAGCATTTATGGATCTGGAGAAGGCATATGATAGAGTTGATAGAGATGCTCTGTGGAAGGTATTAAGAATATATGGTGTGGGAGGAAAGTTGTTAGAAGCAGTGAAAAGTTTTTATCGAGGATGTAAGGCATGTGTACGTGTAGGAAGAGAGGAAAGTGATTGGTTCTCAGTGAATGTAGGTTTGCGGCAGGGGTGTGTGATGTCTCCATGGTTGTTTAATTTGTTTATGGATGGGGTTGTTAGGGAGGTAAATGCAAGAGTTTTGGAAAGAGGGGCAAGTATGAAGTCTGTTGGGGATGAGAGAGCTTGGGAAGTGAGTCAGTTGTTGTTCGCTGATGATACAGCGCTGGTGGCTGATTCATGTGAGAAACTGCAGTAACTGGTGACTGAGTTTGGTAAAGTGTGTGGAAGAAGAAAGTTAAGAGTAAATGTGAATAAGAGCAAGGTTATTAGGTACAGTAGGGCTGAGGGTCAAGTCAATTGGGAGGTGAGTTTGAATGGAGAAAAACTGGAGGAAGTGAAGTGTTTTAGATATCTGGGAGTGGATCTGGCAGCGGATGGAACCATGGAAGCGGAAGTGGATCATAGGGTGGGGGAGGGGGCGAAAATTCTGGGGGCCTTGAAGAATGTGTGGAAGTCGAGAACATTATCTCGGAAAGCAAAAATGGGTATGTTTGAAGGAATAGTGGTTCCAACAATGTTGTATGGTTGCGAGGCGTGGGCTATGGATAGAGTTGTGTGCAGGAGGATGGATGTGCTGGAAATGAGATGTTTGAGGACAATGTGTGGTGTGAGGTGGTTTGATCGAGTGAGTAACGTAAGGGTAAGAGAGATGTGTGGAAATAAAAAGAGCTTGGTTGAGAGAGCAGAAGAGGGTGTTTTGAAGTGGTTTGGGCACATGGAGAGGATGAGTGAGGAAAGATTGACCAAGAGGATATATGTGTCGGAGGTGGAGGGAACAAGGAGAAGAGGGAGACCAAATTGGAGGTGGAAAGATGGAGTGAAAAAGATTTTGTGTGATCGGGGCCTGAACATGCAGGAGGGTGAAAGGAGGGCAAGGAATAGAGTGAATTGGAGCGATGTGGTATACCGGGGTTGACGTGCTGTCAGTGGATTGAATCAAGGCATGTGAAGCGTCTGGGGTAAACCATGGAAAGCTGTGTAGGTATGTATATTTGCGTGTGTGGACGTATGTATATACATGTGTATGGGGGGGGTTGGGCCATTTCTTTTGTCTGTTTCCTTGCGCTACCTCGCAAACGCGGGAGACAGCGACAAAGTATAATAATAATAATAATATATATATATATATATATATATATATATATATATATATATATATATATATATACATATATATTTTTTATATATATATATATATATATATATATATATATATATATATATATATATATATATATATATATATATAATACATATATATATATTTCCTTGCGCTGCCTCGCTGGCGCGGGGGACAGCGACAGGGCAAAGTGAATAAATAGATAAATATATATAGGGGAGAAAGAATACTTCCCACGTATTCCCTGCATGTCGTAGAAGGCGACTAAAAGGGAAGGGAGCGGGGGGCTGGAAATCCTCCCCTCTCATTTTTTTTTAAATTTTCCAAAAGAAGGAACAGAGAAGGGGGCCATATGAGGATATTCCCTCAAAGGCCCAGTCCTCTGTTCTTAACGCTACCTCGCTAATGCGGGAAATGGCGAATAGTATGAAAAAAAAAAAAAAATAAATATATATATATATATATATATATATATATATATATATATATATATATATATATATATATGTATATACATACACGTCCAAACACGCACATATATATATACATACACACACAGACATATACATATATGTACATAATTCATACTTACTGCTTTCATTCATTCCCGTCGCCACCCTACCACACATGAAATGACTCCCCCCTCCCCCGTACGAGGTAGCAATAGGAAAAGACGGCAAAGGCCACTTGCGCTCACACTCAATCTCTAGCTGTCATGGTTCAGTCCTATCACCTACTCTCAGTCTTCTCCCAATAAGTGATCTCTTATTTTTAACACTATTCACTCTTATGCTGATGATTCCACTGTACATACTTCAGCTTGTATTTCCTCCTCTCCTTTCTTTAATACTCCTCTTTCTTGTACTGATCATATTTCTGATCTGTGCAGCAGTTTGAAGTGAGTTAGTGGTAACCTTGTGAAATTTGAGTGCTAATATGTAATTTTTCCCTCTATCTCTATCTACGAATCATTTGCTTTCCCTCTGTTCAGTCTTAAAACACCACAGTTCAACCATGTAATAAAATAAAACATTTTGGGCATAACCATCTCCTCCACTTTGTCTTAGAAACCCCATATAATCAACTTTACCAAGTGTGCTTACCAAAACTAGGAGTGTTGTGTAGGTCCTATATTTATTTTTCGAGTGAGCAGCTGTTCCACATCTACAGGGGTTTTACTTTTATTTGCTTCAGTGTGGAATACTGTTCATACATCAGGGGAAGGGGGGTTCGCCCTCCACAACTCTGTTAATTAGAATGGAATCGCAAGGCCTTCGTCTCATTAATATTCCTGACCACTTCTCTTCAACCTTCCTTTTCTGATTGCTTTTCTCACTTTTCAGTAGGTATCACTTCGGTCACTGTTCTGATGAACTGTCTGCATGTATCCCTATCCCTAGGGTCAGGACCCGTGGCACGTGTTTGGCTGCTGTTTCCCACACTTCATGGAGAGAGGCCACTCAAGGATTGGCCATTTTGATATCTCTCTGTTCTTTTGGCCGAGGGATTTTTTCCTTCTTTTGTCTCTCTTTACTTTTCTTCATCTAATAGTCAGGTCTACAGACGCTTTCTCTTCAACTTTTTTTTCCTTTTTCTTTTTTTACCATAAATGGCCTTGACTAAGGCATATTATTTGTCTGTGACATGCTGGTCATTCTTGGAAAACAAAAAAGGAAAATTGTCAAACCAGTGATGAAGCCCCTATCAACCAAAATATTTTCATAAACCGATGAAGAAGACAATGTCACTTCTTTTAAAAATTAAAAAAAAAAAAGAAATCCATTTATATCTGTATTTCTTTTGTGATGGTTTATATGCTGTGCATTTCTATCTAGATAACAGCTAAACAGAAATGATGTGCAATATTTTTTGATTCTCTTTTTGAGAAGAGTGCATGTATGTGTGTGGTGATTTGGAGGCTGTCCAAGACTTATCATGCACTTGCACAGGATACATCTTGGCTGAAGATGGCCTAATACATTTCAAGAATAAGTAACAGTTTACAAGTTAAATATCTGCCGAGAGATAAGCCACCTACAGTTAGATAAAAACAGTCATGAAAAATGTTGGAATGGCACAAACCTTCAAGTTAAAACACCAAATCAGACTTTTTATGTAGTTCTTTATAACCTTGGGATTTTATAAATGAAACAATAGGATGGGCTAAAGTGTAAAAATCTCCCTAAGCATTCCCTCCCTCAGTTAAAGCACCATGTGACTTTTGGTTGCCTTAAACACTGGAGCAGTCTCTATGTTCTCGCTAATGAGTATCCCAGGTAGCACTTGTTTCCTGATTAAGCTAGTCTGAACCACATTAATCATATGAGGCTTGTAAGCTCCTTCCTCAATATTGTTTTAAAAAATCTGTTCTTAGGTTACTGTATCATTCATATGATATATAAACTGACATATTTTGAAGCTGAAACCACCTTTTACTTGAACAAAAAGTTTTCTCCTGACCTGTCTCACCTACTTTACTCAAGTCACTATTTAAAGACAGCCTTCTACTGGATAATCATAATTGCCAGTGACATGTTTCTCTGATTTTTGGCCCTCAATCCAGCTATTCTGTAGATTTCCTACATTTTCCTTCACATCACATTTTTTCTATGGCCACTATTTTATCAGTTAATGCAGTGCCACACAAAAATCTAAACTATTCTATGTTTATTCTTCTTGACAGATGTCACAGTTAAGTAAGCAAGATCTATGGATGTGGCAATAGCTTTAAGGCCTGTCTACACGAGCGGGCCTGATCGGCGGGTTTGCCCGTTAACGGGCAAATTTTGGTGGGCCTGCCTGTGAATGTTGTCCACACGACCGAAGTGATGAACAGCTGGGCCTGCCCGACGATGTTGCCAGTAGCGGGTGGAGTGCGGTACGAGAACCATGGTGCCTAGCATTGTCAAGAAAAAGATTTTGTACTCTATGATAATAGCTTTGTGTCTCAAGAAGAAAAGGATATGGTGTAAAGATTGGTTAAAGAAAAGAAGTATGTTTGGAAGCACTGCAACAATACTTCATGAACTACAAAGTAGTGAGGAACACGACTTCAGAAATTACCTGAGGATGAGTGTAAGCACTTTTTACATCTTGTTATCAAAGGTGGAGCCATACATAGTGAAGAAAGACACAGTTATGAGAAACAGCATTACAGCAGAAGCTTGTCTGGAAGCAACTTTACGATAAAGGTCAATCAAAGTACTAGTAAGTGCTTTAGACCAAAAAATTGTTGGTGGCTCACTAGAGTTATCCTGGGCTGCCATCATTAAATGTTCACTGTGCTACTATGCCGTGGGATGTGGGATAAAGGTCCGCTGTGGGTTCACGATATTATCTTGCGTCTGGCAGGGTAAAAACTCCAGCTACCGGGCACCAGCTCAGTGATTTCGCTCGGCGGGCTTTCGGGCAATTTGATCATTTGCCTGTCAAATATGCCCGTTAACGGGCAAGCCCGCCGATCAGGCCCGCTCATGTAGACAGGCCTTTAAGTTTTTTGCCAGCATCCATTCACTTAAGCACCTCCTATATCACATTTAGTGTGACAGTCGTATTTTCTGTAATTCCAGCAATCACTGGCATAGTCAAAAAGTCCATTATGGGGAGAAAAAATAGGTTTTTCCTTTATGAAAAGAGCTTTGCATTCTAAAGTAAGAGAAAACATGCAGAAAGTTGTATCTATACCTCTGTGTTGCCTGATCCACTGCTGAATGAGGGGCACAAAGGAAGCAAGATGTGTAGATGGTATTCCTGTCTTTACACTATACTTATTTCATGCAAAGGTGCAGCAATGGTGAGAACATGTATATTGAAAAATACACCTTTCACAAAAAAAAAAAAAAAGAAAACTGCAAAATTGATTGGCTGGCTTGTTGGAGGATATTAAAGGATTTGTTTCTTTATCTTGAGCTTAGTCTTACGATCCATTCTATTCTATTCACAGGCACAATGTTAGAGGAGAAAAACATGAATATATCTTAGATATACTGTAATACACTATTTACATTGAATTACTATAAGGACAGCATGTGGCTGCCACATGGAGGAAGCATATTGGGGTGTTATTTTTTTGGAAATATTCATCTATCTTTTGTTAGCAAAGTATACCAACATCCTAAAATTACATATAAAGAAAATGAGCCCCAGTTATATAATTTCTTCCACAAGCTTGAGGGTAGTGGTATGATTCTTGTGCCGGCCTCCCTCTTTCTTGTGTAATCTTGGTAAAAATTCCTCTCCAAATCACTTATTTTACATTCATGTTATACTTCTTCACTGATACATGTCAAAATAGTTCCTCCAATACTCATAAATCATCCATCAATATTTTCCCCAGGGTCACCATGTACACAATCTATAGGTCAACAATTGTGCATTTATAATGGTGGTAGTAGGGATACTGAAGAGAATATTACTCTTTCCCCTCTCATTCCTGGTGATGGAAGAGACCATTATAGGCTATTAATGGTAAAAAAAGTTAGCTGAATATTCAAACGAGTAAGAAAAGATTGCACATCAAACAATGTGGACTGCCATTCCCTAAGAGTACATCGATCAATTGTATCTCCTATCTGAGCGGTGATATTTTTGGCAAAGAAATTACTACACATACTTTGGAGACAGAAAATAATAGAAAAAGGCAGAGATAACTTGTGGAGAAAGTGAGTGCTGGTTAACATGTTTTGTTTAAAAGCTCAACTGCCATTGGGGTAGATAAGAATTGAAAGAAATTTTTGTAAGAGGGTGGGATATGAATTGAAAAGTATTTGTCAAGACAGAATCATATATATGAGTGAAAAGAATATCTTGTATATCTTGAATCATTTTTTTAAAAATACAAAAATAAGAATTTTTTCTTAAATGCTGTTGCAGCTACGAGGGGTTACATGTCATTGTAAAACTATGTATTGTAATTTTCATCTACACTAATTGCAGAATTGCTCCATGAGAAGCTCCTAAACTTTACAGAAAAGTAAAGAAAAAAAATGTTTCCAATACCTGCTCATTACAACCAATTGCACAGCTTTCAAAATGATTACTATGACTGCTATCTTCAATATGTGCATAATACAGACTCTTGTAAAACTTACAAAATATGTATATAGTAACTAAGACTTTGCTATCTTTATAGTCTTTTCTAGCTCCTCCAGTTGTTTCTTCCCTTGCATTATCAATACTTTGATAACCTCCTGAAAGATAGAAAAGAAACTGTTAAAAATATACATGGTACATCAAAATCATGTTCAATATCGATAGTCATCACATCAATAATATATATACACATGTACAAATATATATGAACCATACATACATTGAATATCCTCACCAACCAGTCAACAACAGTCACCCCCTTTTTTATTAAATTTCACAGCAATTCCATCCAAACTCACCGCCTTACCGGCTTTCATCTTCCGCAAAGCTTTCACTACCTCTTCTCTGTTTACCAAATCATTCTCCCTGACCCTCTCACTTCACGCACCACCTCAACCAAAACACCATATATCTGCCAATCTATCAGCAAACACATTCAACAAACTTTCAAAATACTTACTCACAAGTATGTATGGTTTATGGTGAAGTGCCTGAGGATTGGCGGAATGCATGCATAATGCCATTGTACGAAGGCAAAGGGGATAAAGATGACTGTTCAAATTACAAAGGTATAAGTTTCTTGAGTATTCCTAGGAAGTTATATGGGAGGGTATTGATTGAAAGAGTAAAGGCATGTACAGAGCATCAGATTGGGGAAGAGCAGTGTAGTTTCAGAAGTGGTAGAGGATGTGTGGATTAGGTGTTTCTTTGATGAATATATGTGAAAAATACTTAGAAAAGCAGATGGATTTGTATGTAGCATTTATGGATCTGGAGAAGGCATATGATAGAGTTGATAGAGATGCTCTGTGGAAGGTATTAAGAGTATATGGTGTGGGAGGTAAGTTGCTAGAAGCAGTGAAAAGTTTTTATCGAGGATGTAAGGCATATGTGTGAGTAGGAAAAGAGGAAAGTGATTGCTTCCCAGTGAATGTCGGTTTGCGGCAGGGGTGCACGATGTCTCCATGGTTGTTTAATTTGTTTATGGATGGGGTTGTTAGGGAGGTTTTGGAGAGAGGGGCAAGTATGCAGTCTGTTGTGGATGAGAGGGCTTGGGAAGTGAGTCAGTTGTTGTTCGCTGATGATACAGTGCTGGTGGCTGATTCGGGTGAGAAACTGCACAAGTTGGTGACTGAGTTTGATACGTGTGTGAAAGAAGAAAGCAGAAAGTAAATGTGAATAAGAGCAAGGTTATTAGTTTAGTAGGGTTGAGGGACAAGCAAATTGGGAGGTAAGTTTGAATGGAGAAACACTGGAGGAAGTGAAATGTTTTAGATATCTGGGAGTGGATCTAGCAATGGATGGAACCATGTAAGTGGAAGTGAGTTACAGGGTGGGGAGGGGGCGAAGGTTCTGGGAGCATTGAAGAATGAGTGGAATGCGAGAATGATATCTCAGAGAGCAAAAATGGGTATGTTTGAAGGTATAGTGGTTCCAACAATGTTATATGGTTGAGAGGCATGTGCTATAGATAGGGTTGTGCAGAGGAGGGTGGATTTGTTGGAATTGAGATGTTTGAGGAGAATATATGGTGTGAGGTGGTTTGATCGAGTAAGTAATGAAAGGGTAAGAGAGATGTGTGGTAATAAAATGAGTGTGGTTCAGAGAGCAGAAGAGGGGTATTGAAATGGTTTAGTCACATGGAGAGAATAAATGAGGAAAAATTGACAAACAGGATATATATGTCAGAGGTAGAGGAAATTAGGATAAGTGGGAGACCAAACTGGAAGTGGAAGGATGGAGTGAAAAAGATTTTGAGCGATTGGGGCCTGAACATACAGAAGGGTGAAAGACGTGCAAGGAATAGAGTGAATTGGAATGATGTGGTATACTGGGGTCGACATGCTGTCAGTGGATTGAACCAGGGCATGTGAAGCGTCTGGTATAAACCATGGAAAATTTTGTGGGGCCTGGATGTGCAAAGGGAGCTGTGGATTTGGTGCGTTATACATGACAGCTAGAGACAGTGTGAACGAATGTGCCCTTTGTTGTCTTTTCCTAGCACTACCTTGTGCACATGCAGGGGAGGGGGGTGCCATTTCATATGGTGGGGTGGCGGTAGGAATGGATGAAGGCAGCATGTATGAATATGTACATGTGTATATATGTATATGTCTGTGTATGTATATGTTGAAATGTATATGTATGTATACTTGCGTATGTGGGCGTTATGTATATACATGTGTATGCAGGTGGGTTGGGCCATTCTTTCATCTGTTTCCTTATGCTACCTCACTAATGCGGAAGACAACGACAAAGTATAATAAATAAATAAATAAAATATATTTTATTATTATACTTTGTCGCTGTCTCCCGTGTTAGCAAGGTAGTGCAAGGAAACAGATGAAAGAATGGCCCAACCCATCCACATACACATGCATATACATAAACATCCACACACGCACATATACATACCTATATATTTCAACGTATACATACATATACATAGACATATACGTATATACACATGTACATCATTCATACTTGCTGCCTTTATTCATTCCCATAGCCACCTCACCACACATGCAATGACACCCGCCTCCCGCTGCACATGCGCGAGGTAGCGCTAGGAAAAGACAACAAAGGCCACATTTGTATACACTCACTCTAGCTGTCATGTATAATGCACTGAAACCACAGCTCCCTTTCAACATTCCAGGCCCCACAAAACTTTCCATGATCTACCCTAGATGCTTCAAATGCCCTGGTTCAATCCATTGACAGCACATCGACCCTGGTATACCAAATCGTTGCAATTCACTCTTATTCTTTGCACGCCTTTCAACCTCCTGCATTTTCAGGCCCCGATCGCTCAAAATCTTTTTCACTCCATCCTTCCACCTCCAATTTGGTCTCCCACTTCTCGTTTCCTCCGCCTCTGACACATATATCAATCACATTTGTCAATCTTTCCTCACTCATTCTCTCCATGTGACCAAACCATTTCAACACACCCTCTTCTGCTCTCTCAACCACATTCTTTTTACTACCACACATCTCTCATACCCTTTAATTACTTACTTGATCAAACCACCTCACACCACATATTGTCCTCAAACATCTCATTTCCAACACATCCACCCACCTCCGAACAACCCTATCTATAGCCAAAGCCTCAACCATATAACATTGTTGGAACCACTATTCCTTCTAACATACCCACTTTTGCTTTCCGAGATAATGTTCTTGCCTTCCACACACTCTTCAACGCTCCCACAACATTCGCCCCCTCCCCCACCCTGTGACTCACTTCCACCTTCAAGGTTCCATCTGCTGCCAAATCCACTCCAAGATATCTAAAATACTTTTTCACTTCCTCCAGTTTTTCTCCATTCAAACTTACCTCCCAATTGACTTGTTCCTCAACCCTACTGTACCTAATAACCTTGTTCCTATTCACATTTGCTCTCAGCTTTCTTCTTTCACACACTTTACCAAACTCGATCACCAGCTTCTGCAGTTTCTAACCCGAATCAGCCACCAGTGCTATATCATCAGCGAGCAACAACTAACTCACTTCCCAAACCCTTTCATCCACAACAGACTGCATACTTTCCACTTCCATTGTTCCATCTGCTGCCAAATCCAGTCCCAGATATCTACAGCACTTCACTTCCTCCAGTTTTTCTCCATTCAAACTCACCTCCCAATTAACTTGTCCCTCAATCTTACTGAACCTAATAACCTTGCTCTTATTCACATTTACTCTTAACTTTCTTCTTTCACACACTTTACCAATCTCATATCCCAACTTCTGCAGTTTCTTACCTAAATCAGCCACCAGTGCTATATCATCAGCGAACAACAATTGACTCGCTTCCCGAGCCTCTCATCCATAACATACTGCATACTTGCCCCTCTCTCCAAAACTCTTGGATTTACCTCCCTAACCACCCCTTCCATAAATAAATTAAACAACTATGGAGACATCATGCACCCCTGCCACAAACAAACATTGACTGGGAACCAATCACTTTCCTCTCTTCTTACTCATACACGTGTTTTACATCATTGGTAAAAACTTTTCACTGCTTCTAGCAACTTACCTCCCACACTATATAATACTCTTAAAACCTTCCACAAAGCATAAATATCAACCCTATCATATGCCTTCTCCAGATCCATAAATGTTACATACAAATCCATCTATTTTTCGAAGTATTTCTCACATTCTTCAAAGGAAACACATGATCCACGCATCCTCTACCACTTCTAAAACCACACTGCTCTTCTCCAATCTGATGCTCTGTACATGCCTTTACCCTCTTAATCAATACCCTCCCATATAATTTCCCACGAATACTCAACAAACTTATGCCTCTGTAATTTGAACACTCATCTTTATGGCACTATGTATGAATTCCACCAATCCTCAGGCACTTCATCATGATCCACACATACATTCACTGAATATCCTTAATAACCAATCAACAACACAGTCACCCCCCTTTTTGAATAAATTCCACGCAATACCATCCAAACCCACCACCTTGCTGGCATTCATCTTCCACAAAGCTCTCACTACCTCTTCTCTGTTTACCAAACCATTCTCCCTGACACTCACTTGGCACACCACCCCAAGCAAAACAACCTATATCTGCCACTCTATCATAAAACACATTCAACAAACCTTCAAAATACTCACTCCATCTTCTCACTCTGTCACTTCTTATTACCTCCCGAAATGCCCCCTTCAACAATCTTCTCATTTGTTCTTATTTTATGCACTCAGTTCAACAAAACATATTTTTACTCTCCCTAAACTTTAATGATACTCTCTAACCCTAACTCTCATTTGCCCTCTTTTTCACCTCTTGCAGCACGTCAACCCCAGTATACCACATTGTTCCAATTCACTCTATTCCTAGAAAGCCTTTCACCCTCATGTATGTTCATGCCCTGATCGCTCAAAATCTTTTTCACTCCATCTTTCCACCTCCAATTTGGTCTACTGCTTCTCCTTCTTCCTTCCACCTCTGGCACATATATCCTCTTTCTCAATGTTTCCTCACTTATTCTCTCCATGTGTCCAAACCTTTCAACACACACTCTTCTTTTCTCTTAACCACACTCTTTTTATTACCACACATCTCTCTTACCCTTTATTACTTACTCGATCAAACCACCTCACACCACATGTCCTTAAACATCTCATTTCCAACACATCCAACCTCCTCCACACAACTCTATCTATAGCCCATGCCTCACAACCATACAACATTGTTGGAACCACTATTCCTTCAAACATACCCATTTTTGCTCTCTGAGATAACATTCTCACCTTCCACACATTCTTCAACACTCCTAGAACCTTTGCCTCCTCCCCAACCCTGTGACTCCCTTCCGCTTCCATGGGTCCATCCGATGCCAAATCCACATTTCAACATATACATACATATATATATGCACAGACATATATATATATATATACACGTGTACATATTCATATTTGCTGCCTTCATTCCTTCCCATCGCCACTCCGCCACATGAAATAGCATCCCCCCCCTCGCCTATCAAAAGAGAAAATGGGCCTTCATTCACACTCAGTCTCTAGCTATCATGTGTAATGCACCAAAACCACAGCTCCCTTTCCGCATCCAGGCCCCAGAAAACTTTCCATGTTTTACCCCAGACACTTCACGTTCCCTGGTTCAATCCATTCACAGCACGTCCATCTGGGTATAACACATCACTCTAATTCACTCTATCCCTTGCATGCCTTTCACCCTCCTATATGTTCAGACCCCAATCACTCAGAATCTTTTTCACTCCATCCTTCCACCTCTAATTTGGTTTTCCACTTCTTGTTCCCTGTATCTTTGATGCATATATCCTCTCTGTCAAGCTTTCCTCACTTATTCTCTCCTTGTGACCAAACCATATCATTACATCCTCTTTTGCTCTCTCAACCAACCTCTTTTTATTACCACACATCTCTCTTATCCTTTCATTACTTACTCGATCAAACCACCTCACACCACATACTGTCCTCAAACATTTCATTTCCAACACATCCACCCTCCTCCACACAACTCTATCTATAGCCCATTCCTCGCAACCATATAACATTGTTGGAACCATTATTCCCTCAAACATACCCATTTTTGCTCTTCAAGATAATGTTCTCACCTTCCACACATTCTTCAACACTCCAAGAACCTTCACTCCCTCTCCCACCCAGTGTCTCACTTCCGCTTCCATCTGCCGCTAAGTCCACAGATATCTAAGTCCCAGATATCTAAAACACTTCACTTCCTCCAGTTTTCCTCTATTCAGACTTACCTACCAAGTAATTTGTCCCTCAAACCTAGTGAATTGAATAAACTTGCTTTTATTCACATTTCCTCTCAACTTTCTTCTTTCACACACTTTACCAAACTCAGCCACCAAATTCTGCAGTTTCTCACCTGAATCAGCCACCAGTGCTGTATCACCAGCAAACAACTGACTCACTTCCCAAGCCCTCTCCCTCAGATCAGACTAAATACTTGCCCCTCTCTCCAAAACTTGCACTGACCTCCCTAACCACCCCATCCATAAACAAATTAAACAACCATGGAGACATCACGCACCCCTGCTGCACATCGATATTCTCGGGGAACCAATCACTTTCATCTCTTCCTACTCGTACACATGCCTTATTATTCTATATATCTTATTTTTTATTATACTTTGTTGCTGTCTCCCGCGTCAGTGAGGTAGCATAAGGGAACAGACGAAAGAATAGCCCAACCTACCAACATACATATGTATATACATAAGCACTCACACATGCTCATACATAAACACCCACACACGCTCACAGACATACCTATTCATTTCAACGTATACATACATATACATATACACATATGTACATGTTCATACTTGCTGCCTTCATCCAGTCCCATCACCACCCCACCACACATGAAATGGCAACCCCCCCCCAAACATGCAAGGTAGTGCTAGGAAAAGACAACAAAGGCCACATACGTTCACATTCAGTCTCTAGCTGTCATCCGTAATACACCGAAACCACAGCTACCTTTCCACATCCAGGTCCCACAAAACTTTCCATGGTTTACCCCAGACGCTTCACATGTCCTGGTTCAATCCATTCACAGCATGTTGACCATGGTATACCTCATCGTTCCAATTCACTCCATTCCTTGCACACCTTTCACCCTCCTGTATGTTCAGGCTCCAATCGCTCAAAATCTTTTTCAGTCCAGCCTTCCACCTCCAATTTGGTCTCCTGCTTCACCTTGTTCCCTCTACCTCTGACACATATATCCTCTTTATCAATCTTTCCTCACTCATTCTCTCCATGTGACCAAACCATTTCAATGCACCCTCTTCTGTTCTCTCAAACACACTCTTTTTATTACCACACATCTCTCTTACCCTTTCATTACTTACTGGATCAAACCACCTCACACCACATATTGTAATCAAACATTTCATTTCCAACGCACTCACTCTCCTCTGCACAATCCTATATGTAGCCCATGCCTCGCAACCATATAACATTGTTGGAACCACTATTTCTTCAAACATACCCATATTTTCTCTCCAAGATAACATTCTTGCCTTCCACACATTCTTCAATGCTTCCTGAACCTTTAACCTCCCCCAACCTGTGACTCACTTTCGCTTCCACGTTTCCATCCGCTGCTAAATCCACTCCCAGATACCTAAAACACTTCACTTCCTCCAGTTTTCTCCATTCAAACTTACCTCCGAATAACTTGTTCCTCAACCCCACAGAACCTCATAACCTTGCTGTTATTCACATTTACTTTCAGCTTTCTTTTTCACACACTTTACCAACTTCAGTCACCAGCTTCTGCAGTTTGTCACCTGAATCAGCCATCAGCGCTGTATCATTAGTGAACAATGATTGACTCACTTCCCAAGCCCTCTCATCCATAACATACTGCATACTTGCCCCTCTCTCCAAAACTCTTGGATTTACCTCCCTAACCACCCCTTCCATAAATAAATTAAACAACTATGGAGACATCATGCACCCCTGCCACAAACAAACATTGACTGGGAACCAATCACTTTCCTCTCTTCTTACTCATACACGTGTTTTACATCATTGGTAAAAACTTTTCACTGCTTCTAGCAACTTACCTCCCACACTATATAATACTCTTAAAACCTTCCACAAAGCATAAATATCAACCCTATCATATGCCTTCTCCAGATCCATAAATGTTACATACAAATCCATCTATTTTTCGAAGTATTTCTCACATTCTTCAAAGGAAACACATGATCCACGCATCCTCTACCACTTCTAAAACCACACTGCTCTTCTCCAATCTGATGCTCTGTACATGCCTTTACCCTCTTAATCAATACCCTCCCATATAATTTCCCACGAATACTCAACAAACTTATGCCTCTGTAATTTGAACACTCATCTTTATCCCCTTTGCCTTTGTACAATGGCACTATGTATGAATTCCACCAATCCTCAGGCACTTCATCATGATCCACACATACATTCACTGAATATCCTTAATAACCAATCAACAACACAGTCACCCCCCTTTTTGAATAAATTCCACGCAATACCATCCAAACCCACCACCTTGCTGGCATTCATCTTCCACAAAGCTCTCACTACCTCTTCTCTGTTTACCAAACCATTCTCCCTGACACTCACTTGGCACACCACCCCAAGCAAAACAACCTATATCTGCCACTCTATCATAAAACACATTCAACAAACCTTCAAAATACTCACTCCATCTTCTCACTCTGTCACTTCTTATTACCTCCCGAAATGCCCCCTTCAACAATCTTCTCATTTGTTCTTATTTTATGCACTCAGTTCAACAAAACATATTTTTACTCTCCCTAAACTTTAATGATACTCTCTAACCCTAACTCTCATTTGCCCTCTTTTTCACCTCTTGCAGCACGTCAACCCCAGTATACCACATTGTTCCAATTCACTCTATTCCTAGAAAGCCTTTCACCCTCATGTATGTTCATGCCCTGATCGCTCAAAATCTTTTTCACTCCATCTTTCCACCTCCAATTTGGTCTACTGCTTCTCCTTCTTCCTTCCACCTCTGGCACATATATCCTCTTTCTCAATGTTTCCTCACTTATTCTCTCCATGTGTCCAAACCTTTCAACACACACTCTTCTCTTAACCACACTCTTTTTATTACCACACATCTCTCTTACCCTTTATTACTTACTCGATCAAACCACCTCACACCACATGTCCTTAAACATCTCATTTCCAACACATCCAACCTCCTCCACACAACTCTATCTATAGCCCATGCCTCACAACCATACAACATTGTTGGAACCACTATTCCTTCAAACATACCCATTTTTGCTCTCTGAGATAACATTCTCACCTTCCACACATTCTTCAACACTCCTAGAACCTTTGCCTCCTCCCCAACCCTGTGACTCCCTTCCGCTTCCATGGGTCCATCCGATGCCAAATCCACATTTCAACATATACATACATATATATATGCACAGACATATATATATATATATACACGTGTACATATTCATATTTGCTGCCTTCATTCCTTCCCATCGCCACTCCGCCACATGAAATAGCATCCCCCCCCTCGCCTATCAAAAGAGAAAATGGGCCTTCATTCACACTCAGTCTCTAGCTATCATGTGTAATGCACCAAAACCACAGCTCCCTTTCCGCATCCAGGCCCCAGAAAACTTTCCATGTTTTACCCCAGACACTTCACGTTCCCTGGTTCAATCCATTCACAGCACGTCCATCTGGGTATAACACATCACTCTAATTCACTCTATCCCTTGCATGCCTTTCACCCTCCTATATGTTCAGACCCCAATCACTCAGAATCTTTTTCACTCCATCCTTCCACCTCTAATTTGGTTTTCCACTTCTTGTTCCCTGTATCTTTGATGCATATATCCTCTCTGTCAAGCTTTCCTCACTTATTCTCTCCTTGTGACCAAACCATATCATTACATCCTCTTTTGCTCTCTCAACCAACCTCTTTTTATTACCACACATCTCTCTTATCCTTTCATTACTTACTCGATCAAACCACCTCACACCACATACTGTCCTCAAACATTTCATTTCCAACACATCCACCCTCCTCCACACAACTCTATCTATAGCCCATTCCTCGCAACCATATAACATTGTTGGAACCATTATTCCCTCAAACATACCCATTTTTGCTCTTCAAGATAATGTTCTCACCTTCCACACATTCTTCAACACTCCAAGAACCTTCACTCCCTCTCCCACCCAGTGTCTCACTTCCGCTTCCATCTGCCGCTAAGTCCACAGATATCTAAGTCCCAGATATCTAAAACACTTCACTTCCTCCAGTTTTCCTCTATTCAGACTTACCTACCAAGTAATTTGTCCCTCAAACCTAGTGAATTGAATAAACTTGCTTTTATTCACATTTCCTCTCAACTTTCTTCTTTCACACACTTTACCAAACTCAGCCACCAAATTCTGCAGTTTCTCACCTGAATCAGCCACCAGTGCTGTATCACCAGCAAACAACTGACTCACTTCCCAAGCCCTCTCCCTCAGATCAGACTAAATACTTGCCCCTCTCTCCAAAACTTGCACTGACCTCCCTAACCACCCCATCCATAAACAAATTAAACAACCATGGAGACATCACGCACCCCTGCTGCACATCGATATTCTCGGGGAACCAATCACTTTCATCTCTTCCTACTCGTACACATGCCTTATTATTCTATATATCTTATTTTTTATTATACTTTGTTGCTGTCTCCCGCGTCAGTGAGGTAGCATAAGGGAACAGACGAAAGAATAGCCCAACCTACCAACATACATATGTATATACATAAGCACTCACACATGCTCATACATAAACACCCACACACGCTCACAGACATACCTATTCATTTCAACGTATACATACATATACATATACACATATGTACATGTTCATACTTGCTGCCTTCATCCAGTCCCATCACCACCCCACCACACATGAAATGGCAACCCCCCCCCAAACATGCAAGGTAGTGCTAGGAAAAGACAACAAAGGCCACATACGTTCACATTCAGTCTCTAGCTGTCATCCGTAATACACCGAAACCACAGCTACCTTTCCACATCCAGGACCCACAAAACTTTCCATGGTTTACCCCAGACGCTTCACATGTCCTGGTTCAATCCATTCACAGCATGTTGACCATGGTATACCTCATCGTTCCAATTCACTCCATTCCTTGCACACCTTTCACCCTCCTGTATGTTCAGGCTCCAATCGCTCAAAATCTTTTTCAGTCCAGCCTTCCACCTCCAATTTGGTCTCCTGCTTCACCTTGTTCCCTCTACCTCTGACACATATATCCTCTTTATCAATCTTTCCTCACTCATTCTCTCCATGTGACCAAACCATTTCAATGCACCCTCTTCTGTTCTCTCAAACACACTCTTTTTATTACCACACATCTCTCTTACCCTTTCATTACTTACTGGATCAAACCACCTCACACCACATATTGTAATCAAACATTTCATTTCCAACGCACTCACTCTCCTCTGCACAATCCTATATGTAGCCCATGCCTCGCAACCATATAACATTGTTGGAACCACTATTTCTTCAAACATACCCATATTTTCTCTCCAAGATAACATTCTTGCCTTCCACACATTCTTCAATGCTTCCTGAACCTTTAACCTCCCCCAACCTGTGACTCACTTTCGCTTCCACGTTTCCATCCGCTGCTAAATCCACTCCCAGATACCTAAAACACTTCACTTCCTCCAGTTTTCTCCATTCAAACTTACCTCCGAATAACTTGTTCCTCAACCCCACAGAACCTCATAACCTTGCTGTTATTCACATTTACTTTCAGCTTTCTTTTTTCACACACTTTACCAACTTCAGTCACCAGCTTCTGCAGTTTGTCACCTGAATCAGCCATCAGCGCTGTATCATTAGTGAACAATGATTGACTCACTTCCCAAGCCCTCTCATCCACAACAAACTGTATACATGCCCCTCTCTCCAAAACTCTTGCATTCACCTCCCTAACAACCCCATCCATAAACAAATTAAACAACCATAGAGACATCATGCACCCCTGCTGCAAACCAGCATTCACTAGGAACCAATTGCTTTTCTTTTCCTACTCGTACACATGCTTTACATCCTTGGTAAAAGCTTTTCACTGCTTCTAGCAACTTACCTCCTACACCATATACTCTTAATACCTTCCACAGAGCATCTCTATCATATGCCTTCTCCAGATTCATAAATGCTACATACAAATCCATCTGTTTTTCTAAGTATTTCTCACATACATTCTTCAAAGCAAACAGCTGATCCACACATCCTCTATCACTTCTGAAACCACACTGCTCTTCCCCAATCTGATGCTCTGTACATGCCTTCACTCTCTCAATCAATACCCTTCCATATAATTTCCCAGGAATACTCAATAAACTTATACCTCTGTAATTTGAACATTCACCTTTATCCCCTTTGTTTTTAAACAATGGCACTATGCATGCATTCCTCAAATCCTCTGACACTTCACCATGAACAATATATACATTGAATATCCTTACCAACCAGTCAACAACACAGTCATCCCTTTTTTAATAAATTCCACTGCAATACCATCCAAACCCACTGCTTTGCCAGCTTTCATCTGCAAAGGTTTCACAACCTCTCTGTTTATCAAACCATTCTCCCTGACCTTCTCACTTCACACACCATCTCGACCAAAACACCCTCTATCTGCCACTCTGTCATCAAACACATTCAACAAACCTTCAAAATACTCACTCCATCTCCTCACTTCACCACTTCTTGTTATTACCTCCCTATTATTGTACATAATCGCTGATTCCTATGTCAGCAAGGTAGCAGCAAGAATACAGACAAAAAGGGCACATCCGTTCACACAGTCTCTAGCTGTCATGTGTAATGCACTGAAACAACAGCTCCCTATCCACACTCAGGTCACACAGACCTTTAATGCTTTACCACAGACACTTCGTATGCCCTGGTTCAGTCCACTGACAGCACATTAATCCCAGAATACCACATCGTTCCAATTCTCTCTATTCCTTTCATGCTTCTCAATCTCCTGTATGTTCAGGCCCCGATCGCTCAAAATCTTTTTCACTCCATCCTTCCACCTCCAGTTTGGTCTACCACTTCTCATTCCCTCTACCTCTGACACATATATCCTCTTCGTCAATCTCTCCTCACTCATTCTCTCCATATGTCCAAACCATTTCAACACACCCTCCCATGCTCTTTTTATTTCCACACATCTCTCTTATCCTTACATTACTTACTCTATCAAGCCACCTCACACCAAATATTGTCCTCAAACATTACATTTCATTTCCAACACATCCACCCTCCTCCATAGAACACTATCCATAACCCATGTCTCACAACCATATAACATTATTGGAACTATTCTGCCTTCAAACATACCCATTTTTGCTCTCTGAGCTAATGTTCTCTTCTTCCACACGTTCTTCATTGCTCCCAGAACCTTCGCCCCCTCCCCTATCCTGTTACTCACTTCCGCTTGCATGATGCTGCTAAGTCCACTCCCAGATATCTAAAACACTTGACTTCTTCCAATGTTTCTGCATTCAAACTTACATACCAATTAACTTGTCCCTCAGCTCTACTGAAGCTAATAACCTTGCTCTTATTCAAATTTAATCTCAACTTTCTCCTTTCACACACTTTTCCAAACTTCTGCAGTTTCTCACTCGAATCAGCCTTAGTACTAAAGCTGTAACATTGGCGAACAACAACCGACTCATTTCCGAGGCCCTCCCATCACCAACAGACTGCATATTTGCCCCCTCTCTCCAAAACTCTTACACTTCCCTCCCTAACCATCCCATCCATAAACAAATTAAACAACCATGGGGACATCACACACCCCTGCCGCAGACTGAAATTCACTGGGAACCAATCACTCTCCTCTCTTCCTACTCGTACACATGCTTCACATCCTTGGTAAAAACTTTTCACTGCTTCAAGCAACTTACCTCCCACACCGTATACTCTTAATACCTTCCACAAAGCATCACTATCCACCCTATCATATGCCTTCTCTAGATCTATAAATACCACATACAAATCCATCTGTTTTACTAAGTATTTCTCTCACACATTCTTTAAAGCAAACACCTGATCCACACATCCTCTACCACTTCTGAACCACATTGGTCTTCCCCAATGTCTGTACATGCCTTCACCCTCTCAATCAACATCCTCCTATATGATTTCCCTGGAATACTCAAGAAACTTATGCCTCTGTAGTTTGAACACTCACCTTTATCCCCTTTGCCTTTGGACACTGGCACTATGCACACATTCCACCAATCCTCAGGCACTTAACCATGATCCATATATACAATGAATATCCTTACCAGCCAATCAACAACACAGTCCCTTTTCTTAAAAAATTCAACTGAAATGCCATCCAAACCCACCGCCTTGTCGGATTTTATCTTCTGCAAAGCTTTCGCTCCCTCTTCTCTCTTAACCAAACCATTCTCCCTGATCCTCTCGCTTTGCACACCACCCCGACCAAAACACTCTACAAATGCCACTCTATTATCAAACACATTAAACAAACCTTCAAAATACTCACTCCATCTCCTTCTCACTTCATCACTACCTGTTATTACTTTCCCACTGCCCCCTTCACCGATGTTCCCATTTGTTCTCTTGCCTAACACATGTTATTCACCTTCCAAAAAACTTCCTTTTTCAACCCAGTCATTTTGCACTCTTTCCTTGCAAGTATCATCCAAATGCCTCTTTTTCTCTTTCACTAACCACTTTACTTCTTCATCCCACCACTCACTAGTACGTACATACATATAACCACAAGGAATATAAAACACGATACAAGACGTAGAACAGTCAGTTGATATAGAATAAAGAGATGTTCTCTTGTCTTCCGCATGTTATTCACCTTCCAAAACAACTTTTTCTTCTCCCTAAGGTTTAATAATACTCTCTCACCCCAAGTCTCATTTGCCCTCTTTTTCAACCCTTGCACCTTCCTCTTGACCTCCTGCCACTTTCTGTTATATATCTCCTAGTCATTTGTACTCCTTCCCTGCAAGTATCATCCAAATGCCTCTATTTTCTCTTTCACTAACCACTTTACTTCTTCATCCCACCATTCATTAGTACATGCATACAACCACAGGGAATATAAAACATGATACAAGACACTGAACAGTCAGTTGACATACAAGAAAGGACTTAGCTTAAGACGCCATTGGTAAACAAGCTTTACCGGTTCGTGGTGTTCGTATCTGGCATCATGCCTTTCCATAGAATTCTTTATTGTGTGGACAGTAAAGGGAACTGTTTACAAATTTTGCCTAAGACAAAACTTTCCAGTTTGTATAAACCTTCACTAATATTAATGTCACAATTTTCTAAGTATTCATTGATAAACGATTCGATGATATTTCTCGTGGTAAAGGAGTTACAGGTAATAACTAAATTAGCGTTACTCCAGTTAATCCTATGGTCATAATTTCTAACATGATTAAACAAAGTATTTGATTCTCGTCATGTTCTTATACTATATATATGTTGCTTAAGTCTAACATAAAGATCCTCACCAGTGTGTCCAACATAAAACATTTTACAGTTTTTACAAGGGATTCTGTAAACACAGCCTGCAGAATTTTCTAGTATGTTTTTGATAAAGATATTCTTTATAGTATTGTTATTGGTGAAGGCTACATTTACATTAAAGGATTTAAGCAACCTGGGAAGTAATGTAAAATTATCACTAAAAGGAGAACTAAAAGATTCTGTGTATCAAGGGGAGATTTGGGTTTAACTCAATCAAATGATTTTTATGCCAACTTAAAGGATTTATCAATGAAAGATTTTGGGTACTTTAATTTGTATCCAATAGAATATATCTTCTCAAACTCAGAACACTGACTGGAATACAGATAGTTTAACTGTCATGTTGAGCTGAGTAATAATGAATATAAGAACAAACATTGGTGGGTTTTCTGTATTTATTAAACATGTTCCTATCGCTGTCGATCATGCGATCTAAAAATGGTGACATACAATATTGCCCACTTCCACGGTAAAGTTGACAGTAGGTACTAAATTGTTAAGTAAAGGAAGAAATGTTTGTAAATCTTCATTTGTTGGCCAAACACAAAGAACATCATCAACATACCTAAACCAAATTGCTTTGGAGGGTACAATATCCTTTAGTAATTATGTTTCAAAGAATTCCAAGTAAAGATTACTTGATACTGGTGAAAGAGGGTCACCCATTGGATAAGCAAATTTCTGAGAATAATATTCTCCATTAAATTGAAATACACAGTCTTTTATACACAAACTTATCAATTCAATAAATACAGAATTTGAAACCGGTAAAATCAAGATCACCCAAGACATCAACCAAATGTTCTAAGAGGTCATTGACTGGAACTTTTGTGAACAAGGATGAAACATCAAAACTTACCAGTCTGAAATGAAAATCAACACTGATATCATTAAGCTTGTTAACTAAATCTACATTGTTCATGATACTAGAATTTGATAAACTAACATACAGGAGGGTGAAAGGCGCGCAAGGAAGAGTGAATTGGAACGATGTGGTATACCGGGGTCAACGTGCTGTCAATGGATTGAACTAGGGCATGTTCTAAGAGGTCATTGACTGGAACTTTTGTGAACAAGGATGAAACATCAAAACTTACCAGTCTGAAATGAAAATCAACACTGATATCATTAAGCTTGTTAACTAAATCTACATTGTTCATGATACTAGAATTTGATAAACTAACATACAGGAGGGTGAAAGGCGCGCAAGGAAGAGTGAATTGGAACGATGTGGTATACCGGGGTCAACGTGCTGTCAATGGATTGAACTAGGGCATGCTCTAAGAGGTCATTGACTGGAACTTTTGTGAACAAGGATGAAACATCAAAACTTACCAGTCTGAAATGAAAATCAACACTGATATCATTAAGCTTGTTAACTAAATCTACATTGTTCATGATGCTAGAATTTGATAAACTAACATACAGGAGGGTGAAAGGCGCGCAAGGAAGAGTGAATTGGAACGATGTGGTATACCGGGGTCAACGTGCTGTCAATGGATTGAACTAGGGCATGTTCTAAGAGGTCATTGACTGGAACTTTTGTGAACAAGGATGAAACATCAAAACTTACCAGTCTGAAATGAAAATCAACACTGATATCATTAAGCTTGTTAACTAAATCTACATTGTTCATGATACTAGAATTTTATAAACTAACATACAGGAGGGTGAAAGGCGCGCAAGGAAGAGTGAATTGGAACGAGGTGGTATACCGGGGTCAACGTGCTGTCAATGGATTGAACTAGGGCATGTTCTAAGAGGTCATTGACTGGAACTTTTGTGAACAAGGATGAAACATCAAAACTTACCAGTCTGAAATGAAAATCAACACTGATATCATTAAGCTTGTTAACTAAATCTACATTGTTCATGATACTAGAATTTGATAAACTAACATACAGGAGGGTGAAAGGCGCGCAAGGAAGAGTGAATTGGAACGATGTGGTATACCGGGGTCAATGTGCTGTCAATGGATTGAACTAGGGCATGTTCTAAGAGGTCATTGACTGGAACTTTTGTGAACAAGGATGAAACATCAAAACTTACCAGTCTGAAATGAAAATCAACACTGATATCATTAAGCTTGTTAACTAAATCTACATTGTTCATGATACTAGAATTTGATAAACTAACATACAGGAGGGTGAAAGGCGCGCAAGGAAGAGTGAATTGGAACGATGTGGTATACCGGGGTCAACGTGCTGTCAATGGATTGAACTAAGGCATGTTCTAAGAGGTCATTGACTGGAACTTTTGTGAACAAGGATGAAACATCAAAACTTACCAGTCTGAAATGAAAATCAACACTGATATCATTAAGCTTGTTAACTAAATCTACATTGTTCATGATACTAGAATTTGAAAGCAAACTAACATACAGGAGGGTGAAAGGCACGCAAGGAAGAGTGAATTGGGATGATGTGGTATACCGGGGTCAACGTGATGTCAATGGATTAAACTAGGGCATGTTAGGCGTCTGGGGTAAACCAATGGAAAGTTATGTGGGGCCTGGATGTGGAAAGGGAACTGTGGTTTCGGTGCATTACACATGACAGATAGAGACTGAGAGTGAACGAACGTGGCCTTTTGTCCTTTCCTAGTGCTACCTTGCGGGGGGGAGGGAGGACGTTATTTCATGTGTGGCGGGGCGGCAACGAGAATGAATAAAGGCAGCAAGTATGAATTATGTGTATAGATGTATATGACTATGTATGTATACATGTGTATAAGTTAAAATGTATAGTTATGTATATGTGCGTGTGTGGATGTGTATGTATATACATGTGTATGTGGGTGAGTTGGGCTATTCTTTCATGTTTCTTTGCGCTGCCTTGCTAATGCGGGAGACAGTGACAAAGTATAATAAAAATAAATAAAAATACTAACTAGTGGGCTTAATAAAGAAAATAACCATTTTGATAATCTATAAATGCTGGAACCCTTGGAACTCACTATGGGTCTTGCTGGAAAGTTTGGCTTATGTGTTTTGATACGTCCATTCATACATGGTAGTGAAGGGGACAATGATGAAAATTTTTTGATGAGAGAATCATTACCTTTCAAAAACAACTTCAGCTCTTAATCAAAGTGAGAATTAACTGCATCTAGGGGATTTATACTGAGTTTAAAATATGTATCATCACATAAAACATTCATTTTTGATAAATAATCAAGTTTGTCTTTAATCACATCTGTGTTACATTTGTCTGCTTTACTTATTTATTTATTCTTTATCTATTATACTTTGTCGCTGTCTCCACGTTAGCGAGGTAGTGCAAGGAAACAGACGAAAGAATGGCCCAACCCACCCACATACACACGTATATACATACATGTCCACACGCACATATACATACCTATACATCTCAATGTATACATATATATATACACACACAGACATATACATATATACACATGTACATAATTCATAGTGTCTGTCCTTATTCATTCCCATCGCCACCCCGCCACACATGAAATAACAACCCCCTCTCCCCGCATGTGCACGAGGCAGCGCTAGGAAAAGACAACAAAGGCCACATTTGTTCACACTCAGTCTCTAGCTGTCATGTATAATGCACCGATACCACAGCTCCCTTTCCACATCCAGGCCCCACACAACTTTCCATGGTTTACCCCAGACACTTCACATGCCCTGGTTCAATCCATCGACAGCACGTCGACCCCGGTATACCACATCGTTCCAATTCACTCTATTCCTTGCATGCCTTTCACCCTCTTGCATGTTCAGGCCCCAATCACTCAAAATCTTTTTCACTCCATCTTTCCACCTCCAATTTGGTCTCCCACTTCTCCTCGTTCCCTCCACCTCTGACACATATATCCTCTTGGTCAATCTTTCCTCACTCATTCTCTCCATGTGACCAAACCATTTCAAAACACCCTCTTCTGCTCTCTCAACCACACTCTTTTTATTACCACACATCTCTCTTACCCTTTCATTACTTACTCGATCAAACCACCTCACACCACATATTGTCCTCAAACATCTCATTTCCAGCACATCCACCCTCCTCCGCACAACTCTATCTATAGCCCATGCCTCGCATACTTGCCCCTCTTTCCAAAACTTTTGCATTCACCTCCCTAACAACCCCATTCTTAAACAAATCAAACAACCATGAAGACATCGAACACCCCTGCTACAAACCAACATTCACTGAGAACCAATCACTTTCCTCTCTTCCTACACGTACACATGCCTTATTATTTTTATTATTTTGCTTTGTCACTGTCTCCCGCGTTTGCGAGGTAGCGCAAGGAAACAGATGAAAGAAATAGCGCATCCCACCCCCATACACATGTATATACATACACGTCCACACACGCAAATATACATACCCATACATCTCAATGTACACACATATATACACACAGACACATACATATATACACATGCACACAATTCACACTGTCTGCCTTTATTCATTCCCATCGCCACCTAGCCACACATGGAATAACATCCCCCTCCTCCCTCATGTGTGCGAGGTAGCGCTAGGAAAAGACAACAAAGGCCCCATTCGTTCACACTCAGTCTCTAGCTGTCATGCAATAATGCCCGAAAACACAGCTCCCTTTCCACATCCAGGCCCCACAGAACTTTCCATGGTTTACCCCAGACGCTTGACATACCCTGATTCAATCCACTAACAGCACGTCAACCCCGGTATACCACATCAATCCAATTCACTCTATTCCTTGCCCGCCTTTCACCCTCCTGCATGTTCTGGCCCCGATCACTCAAAATCTTTTTCACTCCATCTTTCCACCTCCAATTTGGTCTCAAACTTCTCCTTGTTCCCTCCACCTCCGACACATATATCCTTTTGGTCAATCTTTCCTCACTCATTCTCTCCATGTGCACAAACCATTTCAAAACACCCTCTTCTGCTCTCTCAACCATGCTCTTTTTATTTCCACACATCTCTCTTACCCTTACATTACTTACTCGATCAAACCACCTCACACCACACATTGTCCTCAAACATCTCTTTTCCAGCACATCCACCCTTCTGCGCACAGCTCTATCCATAGCCCACGCCTCACAACCATACAACATTGTTGGAACCACTATTCCTTCAAACATACCCATTTTTGCTTTCGGAGATAATGTTCTCGACTTCCACACATTCTTCAAGGCTCCCAGGATTTTTGCCCCCTCCCCCACCCTATGATTCACTTCCACTTCCATGCTTCCATCTGCTGCCAGATCCACTCCCAGATATCTAAAACACTTTACTTCCTCCAGTTTTTCTCCATTCAAACTTACCTCCCAATTGACTTGACCCTCAACCCTACTGTACCTAATAACGTTGCTCTTATTCACATATACTCTTAACTTTCTTCTTTCACACACTTTACCAAACTCAGTCACCAGCTTCTGCAGTTTCTCACATGAATCAGCCACCAGCGCTGTATCATCAGAGAACAACAACTGACTCACTTCCCAAGCTCTCTCATCCCCAACAGAATTCATACTTGCCCCTCTTTCCAAAACTCTTGCATTCACCTCCCTAACAACCCCATCCATAAACAAATTAAACAACCATGGAGACATCACACACCCCTGCCACAAACCTACATTCACTGAGAACCAATCACTTTCCTCTCTTCCTACACGTACACATGCCTTACATCCTTGATAAAAACTTTTCACTGCTTCTAACAACTTGCCTCCCACACCATATATTCTTTATACATTCCACAGAGCATCTCTATGAACTCTATCATATGCCTTCTCCAGATCCATAAATGCTACATACAAATCCATTTGCTTTTCTAAGTATTTCTCACATACATTCTTCAAAGCAAACACCTGATCCACACATCCTCTACCACTTCTGAAACCACACTGCTCTTCCCCAATCTGATGCTCTGTACATGCCTTCACCCTCTCAATCAATACCCTCCCATTTAATTTACCAGGAATACTCAACAAACTTATACCTCTGAAATTTGAGCACTCACTCTTATCCCCTTTGCCTTTGTACAATGGCACTATGCACTCATTCTGCCAATCCTCAGGCACCTCACCATGAGTCATACATACATTAAATAACCTTACCAACCAGTCAATAGTACAGTCACCCCCTTTTTTAATAAATTCCACTGCAATACCATCCAAACCTGCTGCCTTGCCGGCTTTCATCTTCCGCAAAGCTTTTACTACCTCTTCTCTGTTTACCAAATCATTTTCCCTAACCCTCTCACTTTGCACACCACCTCGACCAAAACACCATATATCTGCTACTCTATCATCAAACACATTCAGCAAACCTTCAAAATACTCACTCCATCTCTTTCTCACATCACCACTACTTGTTATCACCTCCCCATTAGCCCCCTTCACTGAAGTTCCCATTTGCTCCCTTGTCTTACGCACTTAATTTACCTCCTTCCAGAACATCTTTTTATTCTCCCTAAAATTTAATGATACTCTCTCACCCCAACTCTCATTTGCCTTCTTTTTCACCTCTTGCACCTTTGTCTTGACCTCCTGTCTCTTTCTTTTATACATCTCCCACTCATTTGCAGTTTTTCCCTGCAAAAATCGTCCAAATGCCTCTCTCTTCTCTTTCACTAATAATCTTACTTCTTCATCCCACCACTCACTACCCTTTCTAATCAACCCACTTCCCACACTTCTCATGCCACAAGCATCTTTTGCGCAAGCCATCACTGCTTCCCTAAATACATCCCATTCCTCCCTGACTCCTCTTACCTCCTTTGTTCTCACTTTTTTCCATTCTTTACTCAGTCTCTCCTGGTACTTCCTCACACAAGTCTCCTTCCCAAGCTCACTTACTCTCACCACCCTCTTCACCCCAACATGCCTTATATCCTCGATAAAAACTTTTCACTGCTTCTAATAACTTGCCTCCCACACTATATATTCTTAATACCTTCCACAGAGCATCTCCATCAACTCTATCTCTACTGTATGCCTTCTCCAGATCCATAAATGCTACATACAAATCCATTTGCTTTTCTAAGTATTTCTCACATACAATCTTCAAAGCAAACACCTGAATCACACATCCTCTACCACTTCTGAAACCACACTGCACTTCCTCAATCTGATGCTCTGTACATGCCTTCACCCTCTCAATCAATACCCTCCCATATAATTTCCCAGGAATACTCAACAAACTTATACCTCTGTAATTTGAGCACTCACTTTTATCCCCTTTGCCTTTGCACAATGGCACTATGCAAGCATTCTGCCAATCATCAGGTACCTCACCATGAGTCATACATACATTAAATAACCTTACCAACCAGTCAACAATACAGTCACCCCCATTTTTTAATAAATTCCACTACAATACCATCCAAACCCGCTGCCTTGCCGGCTTTCATCTTCCACAAAGCTTTTACTACCTCTTCTCTGTTTACCAAATCATTCTCCCTAACCCTCTCACTTTGCACACCACCTCAACCAAAACACCCTAAATCTGCAACTCTATCATCCAACACATTCAACAAACCTTCAAAATACTCACTCCATCTCTTACTTTATATATTTGGCAGTCAAACCAATATCTGCTACTCTTCAATGCATGTTTCAGAAGCTGCTAATTTATCTTTAACATGGGAAAGCAAAAGTATGATTTTCCATGCTACCAACTTACTTTGGGTGAGGGAAAAGATGACAGTACAGGAAGCCAGAATTATTGCTTTAACATATTGGTCATTATCCTTTCATCAGGGTGATAAATGTATCTTCCATGTTTCTTGTATGATACATCATTACATTACTTAGAAAATTCAAAACACTTTTTTTTTTTTTTTTTTTTTTGCTTTGTCGCTATCTCCCACGTTAGCGAGGTAGCGCAAGGAAACAGACGAGAGAATGGCCCAACCCGCCCACATACACATGTATACACGTCCACACACGCAAATATACATACCTATACATCTCAATGTACACATATATACACACACAGACATATACATATATACACATGTACATAATTCATAGTCTGCCTTTATTTGTTCCCATCGCCACCCTGCCACACATGGAATAACAACCCCCTCCCCCCTCATGTGTGCAAGGTAGCACTAGGAAAAGACACCAAAGGCCCCATTCATTCACACTCAGTCTCTAGCTGTCATGTAATAATGCACCGAAACCACAGCTCCCTTTCCACATCCAGGCCCCACACAACTTTCCATGGTTTACCCCAGATGCTTCACATGCCCTGGTTCAATCCATTGACAGCACGTCAACCCCGGTATACCACATCGTTCCAATTCACTCTATTCCCTGCACGCCTTTCACCCTCCTGCATGTTCTGGCCCCGATCACTCAAAATCTTTTTCACTCCATCTTTCCACCTCCAATTTGGTCTACCACTTCTCCTCGTTCCCTCCACCTCTGACACATATATCCTCTTAGTCAATCTTTCCTCACTCATTCTCTCCATGTGACCAAACCATTTCAAAACACCCTCTTCTGCTCTCTCAACCACACTCTTTCTATTTCCACACATCTCTCTTACCCTTACATTACTTACTCGATCAAACCACCTCACATCACATATTGTCCTCAAACATCTCATTTCCAGCACATCCACCCTCCTCCGCACAACTCTATCCATAGCCCACGCCTCGCAACCATACAACATTGTTGGAACCACTATTCCTCCAAACATACCCATTTTTGCTTTCCGAGATAATGTTCTCGACTTCCAAACATTCTTCAAGGCTCCCAGAATTTTCGCCCCCTCCCCCACCCTATGATTCACTTCCGCTTCCATGGTTCCATCCGCTGCCAGATCCACTCCCAGATATCTAAAACACTTTACTTCCTCCAGTTTTTCCCCATTCAAACTTACCTCCCAATTGACTTGACCCTCAACCCTACTGTACCTAATAACCTTGCTCTTATTCACATTTACTCTTAACACTTATGTGTTAAATAAAATGGTTTCCCTTTATAGTCATTACTTACTCCTACGTCACAATGGAATTAAAGGAGCAAACCTAGAAAAAACACGACTAAAAATGATAAGAGTATTTCAGAATATGAGCATAAATGAAAGGCTGGATATCTCCAAACAGCAGTTTCACTGTCAAATGTTCCGCAAAACAAATTGCCATGCAGTCCTTATTAATTTGAAGTACCTCTTATTCTTACATAGTACAGAACATAGGTTGGAATACAGTCACCAATATAAGAACATATCTAAATTTTGTGTACAATCAATATCCACTGTGTCTCTCACCTTTATCAATTTCAATAATGCAGAGAAAACCAACGACTTACAGAAAAACTACAACAAAACAATATCTCTGATTATGACCATTAATGAAAAGCTAATCATACATTCCAAGTAGTACCTGTTGTTCAATGTCAAATATTTCCTAATATAAACTACTAGTAAATCCAGTTTTAGCATGGATTCTTTTGATACCTACTTTGTCAACTGCACCTAAAACATAATCCAATGAAAAAAATATGGTATAAAAAAAAGCACAATCATTAGCAGTTTCTGATAATGCCCTTTAAATTTGTAAAACACCTAAAACAAAGAAAAAACCTAGAAATACCTCATCTTCATGATGTCTGTGTGTTTCAAAATCAGCTCGAGCCCATTCTCTGATTTCTTTTTGCTGGGATTTATCTGGTAAGTGCTGCAGCTGACGCAATATGTTTCTGTATAACTTAATGGCTTCTGTTCTCAACATGAACTGAAGTGAAAGAGATTAGAGTGATAAATGACTTGTAAATTAGTATTTGGATGTTACAAAATCAAATTATGTTATAATCATAATTCAAAAGGACATAAAAGCCATAGCTACTTAAATAACTAACAAAAATATATGAATTTCAGGGAAATTAAATTCTGGGGTAACAAGAAAAATTTATATGCATTTATTTATCTATTGTACTTTGTTGCTGTCTCCCGCGTTAGTAAGGTAGCACAAGGAAACAGACAAAAGAATGGCCTAACCCACCCACATACAAATGTGTATACATACACGTCCACACATGCACAAATACATACCTATACATTTCAACGTCATTTCCCATTTCAACATCAATGGGATGTATTTAGGGAATCAGTGATGGATTGCGCAAAAGATGCTTGTGGCATGAGAAGAGTGGGAGGTGGGTTGATTAGAAAGGGTAGTGAGTGGTGGGATGAAGAAGTAAGATTATTAGTGAAAGAGAAGAGAGAGGCATTTGGACGATTTTTGCAGGGAAATAATGCAAATGAGTGGGAGATGTATAAAAGAAAGAGGCAGGAGGTCAAGAGAAAGGTGCAAGAGGTGAAAAAGAGGGCAAATGAGAGTTGGGGTGAGAGAGTATCATTAAATTTTAGGGAGAATAAAAAGATATTCTGGAAGGAGGTAAATAAAGTGCGTAAGACAAGGGAGCAAATGGGAACTTCAGTGAAGGGCGCAAATGGGGAGGTGATAACAATTAGTGGTGATGTGAGAAAGAGATGGAGTGAGTATTTTGAAGGTTTGTTGAATGTGTTTGATGATAGAGTGGCAGATATAGGGTGTTTTGGTCGAGGTGGTGTGCAAAGTGAGAGGGTTAGGGAAAATGATTTGGTAAACAGAGAAGAGGTAGTAAAAGCTTTGCGGAAGATGAAAGCCGGCAAGGCAGCAGGTTTGGATGGTATTGCAGTGGAATTTATTAAAAAAGGGGGTGAATGTACTATTGACTGGTTGGTAAGGTTATTCAATGTATGTATGACTCATGGTGAGGTGCCTGGGGATTGGCGGAATGCATGCATAGTGCCATTGTACAAAGGCAAAGGGGATAAGAGTGAGTGCTCAAATTTCAGAGGTATAAGTTTGTTGAGTATTCCTGGTAAATTATATGGGAGAGTATTGATTGAGAGGGTGAAGGCATGTACAGAGCATCAGATTGGGGAAGAGCAGTGTGGTTTCAGAAGTGGTAGAGGATGTGTGGATCAGGTGTTTGCTTTGAAGAATGTATGTGAGAAATACTTAGAAAAGCAAATGGACTTGTATGTAGCATTTATGGATCGGGAGAAGGCATGTGATAGAGTTGATAGAGATGCTCTGTGGAAGGTATTAAGAATATATGGTGTGGGAGGCAAGTTGTTAGAAGCAGTGAAAAGTTTTTATCGAGGATGTAAGGCATGTGTACGTGTAGGAAGAGAGGGAAGTGATTGGTTCTCAGTGAATGTAGGTTTGTGGCAGGGGTGTGTGATGTCTCCATGGTTGTTTAATTTGTTTATAGATGGGGTTGTTAGGGAGGTGAATGCAAGAGTTTTGGAAAGAGGGGCAAGTATGAAGTCTGTTGTGGATGAGAGAGCTTGGGAATTGAGTCAGTTGTTGTTCGCTGATGATACAGCGCTGGTGGCTGATTCATGTGAGAAACTGCAGAAGCTGGTGACTGAGTTTGGTAAAGTGTGTGAAAGAAGAAAGTTAAGAGTAAATGTGAATAAGAGCAAGGTTATTAGGTACAGTAGGGTTGAGGGTCAAGTCAATTGGGAGGTAAGTTTGAATGGAGAAAAACTGGAGGAAGTAAAGTGTTTTAGATATCTGGGAGTGGATCTGGCAGCGGATGGAACCATGGAAGCGGAAGTGGATCATAGGGTGGGGGAGGGGGCAAAAATCCTGGGAGCCTTGAAGAATGTGTGGAAGTCGAGAACATTATCTCGGAAAGCAAAAATGGGTATGTTTGAAGGAATAGTGGTTGCAACAATGTTGTATGGTTGCGAGGCGTGGGCTATGGATAGAGTTGTGCGCAGGAGGGTGGATGTGCTGGAAATGAGATGTTTGAGGATAATGTGTGGTGTGAGGTGGTTTGATCGAGTAAGTAACGTAAGGGTAAGAGAGATGTGTGGAAATAAAAAGAGCGTGGTTGAGAGAGCAGAAGAGGGTTTTTGAAATGGTTTGGGCACATGGAGAGAATGTGTGAGGAAAGATTGACCAAGAGGATATATGTGTCGGAGGTGGAGGGAACGTGGAGAAGTGGGAGACCAAATTGGAGGTGGAAAGATGGAGTGAAAAAGATTTTGTGTGATCGGGGCCTGAACATGCAGGAGGGTGAAAGGAGGGCAAGGAATAGAGTGAATTGGATCGATGTGGTATACCGGGGTTGACGTGCTGTCAGTGGATTGAATCAGGGCATGTGAAGCGTCTGGGGTAAACCATGGAAAGCTGTGTAGGTATGTATATTTGCGTGTGTGGACGTGTATGTATATACATGTGTATGGGGGTGGGTTGGGCCATTTCTTTCGTCTGTTTCCTTGCACTACCTCGCAAACGCGGGAGACAGCGACAAAGCAAAAAAAAAAAAAACATTTCAACGTATACATATATATATACATATTTATTTATTTTATTTATTTTGCTCTGTCGCTGTCTCCCACCTTAGCGAGGTAGCACAAGGAAACAGACGAAAGAATGGCCCAACCCACCCACATACACATGTATATACATACACGTCCACACACCCAAATATACATACCTATACATCTCAGTGTACACACATATATATATATATATATATATATATACGCATACAGACATATACATATATACACATGTACATAATTCATACTGTCTGCCTTTATTTATTCCCATCGCCACCCCGCCACACATGGAATAACCACCCCCTCCCCCCTTATGTGTGCAAGGTAGTGCTAGGAAAAGACAACAAAGGCCCCATTCGTTCACACTCAGTCTCTAGCTGTCATGTAATAATGCACCGAAACCACAACTCCCGTTCCACATCCAGGCCCCACAGAACTTTCCATGGTTTACCCCAGACGCTTCACATGCCCTGGTTCAATCCACTGACAGCACGTCGACCCCGGTATACCACATCGTTCCAATTCACTCTATTCCTTGCATGCCTTTCACCCTCCTGCATGTTCAGGCCCCGATCACTCAAAATCTTTTTCACTCCATCTTTCCACCTCCAATTTGGTCTCCCACTTCTCCTCGTTCCCTCCACCTCTGACACATATATTCTCTTGGTCAATCTTTCCTCACTCATTCTCTCCATGTGATCAAACCATTTCAAAACACCCTTTTCTGCTCTCTCAAGCACACTCTTTTTATTTCCACACATCTCTCTTACCCTTACATTCCTTACTCGATCAAACCACCTCACACCACATATTGTCCTCAAACATCTCATTTCCAGCACATCCACCCTCCTGCGCACAGCTCTATCCATAGCCCATGCCTCGCAACCATACAACATTGTTGGAACCACTATTCCTTCAAACATACCCATTTTTGCTTTCCGAGATAATGTTCTTATATTCCAAACATTCTTCAAGGCTTCCGGAATTTTCGCCCCCTCCCCCACCCTATGATTCACTTCCGCTTCCATGCTTCCATCCGCTGCCAGATCCACTCCCAGATATCTAAAACACTTTACTTCCTCCAGTTTTTCTCCATTCAAACTTACCTCCCAAATGACTTGACCCTCAACCCTACTTTACCTAATAACCTTGATCTTATTCACATAAACTCTTAACTTTCTTCTTTCACACACTTTACCAAACTCAGTCACCAGCTTCTGCAGTTTCTCACATGAATCAGCCACCAGCGCTGTCGAACAACAACTGACTCACTTCCCAAGCTCTCTCATCCACAACAGACTGCATACTTGCCCCCTTTTCCAAAACTCTTGCATTCACCTCCCCAACAACCCCATCTATAAACAAATTAAACAACCATGGAGACATCACACACCCCTGCCGCAAACCTACATTCACTGAGAACCAATCACTTTCCTCTCATCCTACACATACACATGCCTTACATCCTAAATAAAAACTTTTCGCTGCTTCTTACAACTTGCCTCCCACACCATATATTCTTAATACCTTCCAAAGAGCATATCTATCAACTCTATCATATGCCTTCTCCAGATCCATAAATGCTACATACAAATCCATTTGCTTTTCTAAGTATTTCTCACACACATTCTTCAAAGCAAACACCTGATCCGCACATCCTCTACCACTTCTGAAACCACACTGCTCTTCCCCAATCTGATGCTCTGTACATGCCTTCACTCTCTCAATCAATACCCTCCCATATAATTTACCAGGAGTACTCAACAAACTTATTTCTCTGTAATTTGAGCACTCACTCTTATCCCCTTTGCCTTTGTACAATGGCACTATGCACGCATTCCGCCAATCCTTAGGCACCTAACCATGAATCATACATACATTGAATAACCTTACCAACCAGTCAACAATACAGTCACCCCCTTTATATATGTGTATGTATATATACATACACAGACATATATTTATTTATTTATTTTGCTTTGTCGCTGTTTCTTGCGTTAGCGAGGTAGCGCAAGGAAACAGACGAAAGAATGGCCCAACCCAATCACATACACATGTATATACATACATGTAAAAACACGCAAATATACATACCTATACATCTCAACATATACGTATATATACACACAGACATATACATATATACACATGTATGTAATTCATACTGTCTGCCTTCATTTATTCTCATCGACACCTCGCCACACATGCAATAACAACCCCCTCCCCCCTCGTGTGCGAGGTGGCGCTAGGAAAAGACAACGAGGGCCACATTTGTTCACACTCAGTCTCTAGCTGTCATGTAATAATGCACCAAAACCACAGCTCCCTTTCCACATCCAGGCCCCACAAAACTTTCCATGGTTTACCCCAGACGCTTCACATGCCCTGGTTCGATCCACTGAAAGCACGTCGACCCCGGTATACCAAATCGTTCCAATTCACTCTATTCCTTGCATGCCTTTCACCCTCCTGCATGTTTAGGCCCCGATCACTTAAAATCTTTTTCACTCCATCTTTCCACCTCCAGTTTGGTCTCCTACTTCTCCTCGTTCCCTCCACCTCTGACACATATATCCTCTTGGTCAATCTTTCCTCACTCATTCTCTCCATGTGACCAAACCATTTCAAAACACCCTCTTCTGCTCTCTCAACCACACTCGTTTTATTACCACACATCTCTCTTACCATATTATGACTTACTCTATCAAACCACCTCACACCACATTTTGTCCTCAAACATCTCATTTCCAGCACATCCACCCTCCTCCACACAACTCTATCCATAGCCCACGCCTTGAAACCATATATCATTGTTGGAACCACTATTCCTTCAAACATACCCAATTTTGCTTTCCGAGATAATGTTCTCGACTTCCACACATTCTTCAAGGCTCCCAGAATTTTTGCCCCCTCCCCCACCCTATGATTCATTTCCGCTTCCATGGTTCCATCCGCTGCCAAATCCACTCCCAGATATCTAAAACACTTCACTTCCTTCAGTTTCTCTCCATTCAAACTTACCTCCCAACTGACTTGACCCTCAACCCTACTGTACCTAATAACTTTGCTCTTATTCAAATTTACTCTCAGCTTTCTTCTTTCACACACTTTACCAAACTCAGTCACCAGCTTCTGCAGTTTCTCACATGAATCAGCCACCAGCGCTGTATCATCAGCAAACAACTGACTCACTTCCCAAGCTCTCTCATCCACAACAGATATATATATACATATATATACACATGTACATAATTCATACTTGCTGCCTTTATTCATTCCTGTCGCCACCCCGCCACACATGAAATGAAAAACCTTTCCATCCACATGTGTGCGAGGTAGTGCTAGAAAATGACAACAAAGGCCACATTTGTTCACACTCAGTCTCTAGCTGTCATGTATAATGCACGGAAACCACAGCTCCCTTTCCACATTCAGGCATCACAAAACTTTCTATGGTTTACCTCAGACGCTTCACATGCCCTAGTTCAATCCATTGACAGTACATCGACCCCAGTATGCCACATCGTTCCAATTCACTCTATTCCTTGCACGCATTTCACCCTCCTGCATGTTTAGGTCCCAATCGCTCAAAATCTTTTTCACGCCATCTTTCCAACTCCAATTTGGTCTCCCACTTCTCGTTCCCTCCACCTCTGACACATAAATCCTCTTTGTCAATCTTTCCTTACTCATTCTTTCCATGTGACCAAAGCATCTCAAAACACCCTCTTCTGCTCTCTCAACCACACTCTTTTTATTACCACACTTTACTTACTCAATCAAACCACCTCACACCACATATTGTCCTCAAACATCTCATTTCCAACACAGACACCCAACTCCACACAACTCTATCTATAGCCCATGCCTCGCAACCATATAACATTGTTGGAACCACTATTCATTTACACATACCCATTTTTGCTTTCCAAGGTAATGTTCCCGCCTTCCACACATCTTTCAATGCTCCCAGAACTTTCGCCCCCTTCCTCACCCTGTGACTCACTTCCGCTTCCATGGTTCCATCCGCTGCCAAATCCACTTCCAGATATCTAAAACACTTCACTTCCTCCAGTTTTTCTCCATTCAAACTTACCTCCCAACTGACTTGTCCCTCAACCCTACTGTACCTAATAACCTTCCTCTTATTGACATTTACTCTCAGCTTTCTACTTTCACATACTTTACGAACTCAGTCACTAGCTTCTGCAGTTTCTCACCCGAATCAGCCACCAGCGCTGTATCATCAGCAAACAACAGCTGACTTACTTCCCAAGCTCTCTCATCCTCAACAGACTGCATACATGCCCCTCTCTCCAAAACTCTTGCATTCACCTCCCTAACAACCCCATCCATAATAAAATTAAACAGCCATGGAGACATCACACACACACCCTGCCGTAAACAGACATTTACTGAGAACCAATCAATTTCCTCTCTTCCTACTCATACGCATGCCTTACATCCTCGATAAAAACTTTTCACTGCTTCTAGCAACTTGCTTCCCATAACATATATTCTTAATACCTTCCACAGAGTATCTCTATCAACTCTATCATATACCTTCTCCAGATCCATAAATGCTACATACAAATCCATTTGCTTTTCTAAGTATTTCTCACATACATTCTTCAAAGCAAACACCTAATCCACACATCCTCTACCACTTCAGAAACCGCATTGCTCATTCCCAATCTGATGCTCTGTACATGCCTTCACCCTCTCAATCAATACCCTCCCATATAGTTTCCCAGGAATACTCAACAAACTTATACCTCTATAATTTGAGCACTCATCTTTATCCCCTTTGCCTTTGTACAGTGGCACTATGCATGCATTCTGCCAATCCTCACCATGAGTCATACATACATGAAATATCCTTACCAACCACTCAACAACACAGTCACCCCCTTTTTTAATATACTCCACTGCACAACCATCCAAACCCGCTGCCTTGCTAGCTTTCATCTTCTGCAAAGCTTTCACTACCTCTTCTCTGTTTACAAAATCATTTTCCCTAACCCCTCTCACTTCGCACATGACCTCGAGCAAAACACCCTATACCTGCCACTCTATCATCTAACACACAACAAACCTTCAAAGTACTCACTCCATCTCCTTCTCACATCACCACTACTTGTTATCACCTCCCCATTAGCCTCCTTGACCAATGTTCCCATTTTTTCTCTTGCCTTAAGCACTTTATTTACCTTCTTCCAAAACATCTTTTTATTCTCCCTAAAATTTAATGACTCTCTCACCCCAACTCTCATTTGCCCTCTTTTTCACCTCTTGCACCTTTCTCTTGACCTCCTGCCTCATTCTTTTATACATCTCCCAGTCATTTGCACTATTTCCCTGCAAAAATCGTCCAAATGCCTCTTTCTTCTTTCACAAATAATCTCACTTCTTCATTCCACCACTCACTACCCTTTCTAATCTACCCACCTCCCACACTTCTCATGCCACAAGCATCTTTTACACAAACCATCACTTTTTCCCTAAATACATCCCATTCCTCCCCCACTCCCCTTATGTCCTTTGCTCTCACCTTTTTCCATTCTGCACTCAGTCTCTCTTGGTACTTCCTCACACTAAGTCTCCTTCCCAAGCTCACTTACTCTCACTACTCTCTTCACCCCAACATTCTCTCCTTTTCTGATAACCTCTACGAATCTTCACCTTCGCCTCCACAAGATGATGATCAGACATCCCTCCAGTTGCACCTCTCAGCACATTAACATCCAAAAGTCTCTCTTTCACACGCCTATCAATGAACACGTAATCCAATAACGCTCTCTGGCCATCTCTCCTACTTACATACGTATACTTATGTATATCTCTCTTTCTGAACCAGGTATTCTCAATCACCAGTCCTTTTTCAAGACAAATCTACAAGCTCTTCACCATTTCCATTTACAACACTGAACACCCCATGTACACCAATTATTCCCTCAACTGCCACATTACTCATCTTTGCATTCAAATCACCCATCACTATACCCCGGTCTCGTGCATCAAAACTACTAATACACTCACTCATCTGTTCCCAAAACACTTGTTTCTTATGATCTTTCTTCTCATGCCCAGGTGCATATGTACTAATAATCACCCATCTCTATCCATCCACTTTCAGTTTTACCCACATCAATCTAGAGTTTACTTTCTTACACTCTATCACATACTCCCACCACTCCTGTTTCAGAAGTAGTGCTACTCCTTCCTTTGCTCTTGTCCTCTCACAAACCCATGACTTTACACCCAAAACATTCCAAAACCACTCTTACCCTTTGCCCTTGAGCTTCGTTTCACTCAGAGCCAAGACATCCAGGTTCCTTTCCTCAAACATACTACCTATCTCTCCTTTTTTCTCATCTTGCTTACATCCACACACATTTAAACACCCCAATCTGAGCCTTCAAGGAGGATGAGCACTCCCTGCGTGACTCCTTCTTCTGTTTCCCTTTTTAGAAAGTTAAAATACAAGGAGGGAGGGTTTGTAGCCCCTCACTCCCGTCCCCTTTAGTCGCACTCTACGACACATGAGGAATGCATGGGAAGTATTTTTTCTCCCCTGTCCCCAGGGATAAGAAATATGTCATATAATTTGACCCCACTTCTAATCACTTAAAACAGCATTTCAACCATAAACTATTAAAGAAAATTGTCAAATGCATTTAATGTAAAATTACTCTGGTGATCAATTCTGATTACTTTCACAGATCCTGGCAGGGAGGCACATATGTAAAACATCAAGTTTTGGTATCAAAATAAAGATATTTTGTTAAGTGTCAATGATAGTAGTGTCACATTATTTTTAACTCACTTTTGATAAAATTCTACAAATATATTACATTATTTGGTTAACAGAAAACATAGTTCGAGAACTGCAGTGATGTGTAGGGTGAATGCAGGATGATTGATGAGAAAAGTGTTCATGGCACAAGGAGTCTTATGATATGTTGAACTGATGTTTGTAACAATGGAGAGATGAGTGTGGTTCAGACTGCAGATGAGAAAGCATAACTCCCTGCATGGCTTTACCAATGTTCCCGTAGATGGGTATCATGTCACTAGCCAGAATGTCTCGTGTGCTGACACAGTGTGGAGGTTATTGTGATTGGGAAGAAGTTCCACCTCAAGTCTGTTAATTCTTTCCCCTCTAATCACGATTTGATTGCTCCTGTTTTGATGTCTGCTGTAACAGGAACAGAACATACTGTGCCATGAAACACTTCCCTGAAACCCACTCCAGTTCCACTTTTGCTGAGAATCACCGCAAAGTCACCGTAAAATCAAATCAAGCAAACCTTCATAAAAAAAACAAAGTGCTATCTGATTTCTGCTGATAAATCTTTTTGTTCCAAAACCAAAAACATCTTGAACAAATTCTGTAATTCAACCTTTTCTCTTCCCTTCTGATCTGATCACTCTACAGATAACTTTCCAACTGATAAAGCTGCTCCAGGATGATATTGCTTTTTCTAATCCTCCTACTCTTCTCCATCCACTGAATCTATGGCATCTCCTATATTCTCACATAGGGTCTCTCAAATACTCTACCATCTCCAGGTGGACAAGGCATGTGGCCAGATAACACAAGTCCTCAAGTCTTAAATGACTGTGCCTCTTTTCTCATTTTTTCTGCCTGTCTAAAACCCCAGACTTTACTTTCTCTTGAAAGCATGTCTTAATGCAGCCCATTCCTAAGAATGGAGACCACTCTAACCCCTTCAATCATTATCCCAATGCCCTTACTTCTACTATTTCCAAAGTTCTTGAAACTCTCCTTAACTCTCAGGTTCTCAAGCACTTAAAATCCTATCCCATTCTTTCTACTCACCAATACAAATGTTTAGCGCTAGGTCTACTGGTGATCTCTCCTCTGTGAATCATCTCTAGTCCCCTTTCAGGGATTTTGGTGAAACTTTTGTTGTAGCCCTTGACATCTCCAGAGCACTTGACAGAGCGTGGCAAATCTCTTTGCTTTTAAAACTCCCCTTTCCTATTTCTTTCTGTTCCCCAAAGCATAGTTTCTTCTCTGACTATTCTACATTAGTAATTGATGGAGCAACTTCCTCCTCCTATCCTATCAACAATGGTGTTCCTCAACATTCTGTCCTATAACCTGCAATCTTTATCTCTCAGTAAATGATCGTCTCTTTTCCACTTTTTATGCCGATGATTCCACTTTATGCAATTCAACTTACTTTCCTTCCCCTCCTCCTTCTAATATTCTTTCTTGTACTGACCATTTTTCCTCTCTTCATTCAGACCTGTAAAGCATCTCAGAACAGGGAAGCAGTAACTTAGATTTAATGATGGTAAAAATACAGGGGAGAAAGAATACTTCCCACGCATTCCTCACGTGTCGTAGAAGGCAACTAAAGGGGACGGGAGTGGGGGTTAGAAACCCTCCCCTCCTTGTATTTTAACTTTTTAAAAGGGGAAACAGAAGAAGGAGTCATGCAGGGAGTGCTCATCCTCCTTGAAGGCTCAGACTGGGGTGTTTAAATGTGTGTGGATGTAATCAAGATGAGAAAAAAAGGGGAGAGAGGTAGTATGTTTGAGGAAAAAACCTAGATGTTTTGGCTCTGAGTGAAAAAAAAGCTCAAAGGTAAAGGGGAAGAGTGGTTTGGGAAGGTCTTGGGAGTAAAGTCAGGTGTTAGTGAGCGGACAAGAGCAAGGGAAGGAGTAGCACTACTCCTGAAACAGGAGTGGTGGGAGCTCATAGAGTGTAAGAAAGTAAACTCTAGATTGATATGGGTAAAACTGAAAGTGGATGGAGAGGGATGGGTGATTGTTGGTGCATATGCACCTGGGTATGAGTAGAAAGATCATGAGAGGCAAGTGTTTTGGGAGCAGCTGAGCGAGTGTGATAGTAGTTTTGATGTACGAGATGGGGTTATAGTGATGGGTGATTTGAATGCAAAAGTGAGTAATGTGGCAGTTGAGGGAATTATTGGTGTACACGGGGTGTTCAGTGTTGTAAATGGAAATGGTGAAGAGCTTGTAAATTTGTGTGCTGAAAAAGGACTGGTGATTGGGAATACCTGGTTTAAAAAGAGAGATATACATAAGTACACGTATGTAAGTAGGAGAGATGGTCAGAGAGCGTTATTGGATTATATGTTAATTTATAGGTGTGCGAAAGAGAGTCTTCTGGATGTTAATGCGCTGAGAGGTGCAACTGGAGGGATGTCTGATCATTATCTTGTGGAGGCTAAGGTGAAGATTTGTATGGGTTTTCAGAAAAGAAGAGTGAATGTTGGGGTGAAGAGGGTGGTGAGAGTAAGTGAGCTTGGGAAGGAGACTTGTGTGAGGAAGTACCAGGAGAGACTGAGTACAGAATGGAATAAGGTGAGAACAATGGAAGTAAGGGGAGTGGGGGAGGAATGGGATGTATTTAGGGAATCAGTGATGGACTGCGCAAAAGATGCTTGTGGCATGAGAAGAGTGGGAGGTGGGTTGATTAGAAAGGGTAGTGAGTGGTGGAATGAAGAAGTAAGATTATTAGTGAAAGAGAAGAGAGAGGCATTTGGACGATTTTTGCAGGGAAAAAATGCAATTGAGTGGGAGATGTATAAAAGAAAGAGACAGGAGGTCAAGAGAAAGGTGAAAGAGGTGAAAAAGAGGGCAAATGAGAGTTGGGGTGAGAGAGTATCATTAAATTTTAGGGAGAATAAAAAGATGTTCTGGAAGGAGGTAAATAAAGTGTGTAAGACAAGGGAGCAAATGGGAACTTCAGTGAAGGGCGCAAATGGGGAGGTGATAACAAGTAGTGGTGATGTCAGAAGGAGATGGAGTGAGTATTTTGAAGGTTTGTTGAATGTGTTTGATGATAGAGTGGCAGATATAGGGTGTTTTGGTCGAGGTGGTGTGCAAAGTGAGAGGGTTAGGGAAAATGACTTGGTAAACAGAGAAGAGGTAGTAAAAGCTTTGCGGAAGATGAAAGCTGGCAAGGCAGCAGGTTTGGATGGTATTGCAGTGGAATTTATCAAAAAAGGGGGTGACTGTATTACTGACTGGTTGGTAAGGTTATTTAATGTATGTATGACTCATGGTGAGGTGCCTGAGGATTGGCGGAATGCGTGCACAGTGCCATTGTACAAAGGCAAAGGGGATAAGAGTGAGTGCTCAAATTTCAGAGGTATAAGTTTGTTGAGTATTCCTGGTAAATCATATGGGAGGGTATTGATTGAAAGGGTGAAGGCATGTACAGAGCATCAGATTGGGGAAGAGCGTGTGGCTTCAGAAGTGGTAGAGGATGTGTGGGTCAGGTGTTTGCTTTGAAGAATGTATGTGAGAAATACTTAGAAAAGCAAATGGATTTGTATGTAGCATTTCTGGATCTGGAGAAGGCATATGATAGAGTTGACAGAGATGCTCTGTGGAAGGTATTAATTATATATGGTGTGGGAGACAAGTTGTTAGAAGCAGTGAAAAGTTTTTATCGAGGATGTAAGGCATGTGTACGTGTAGGAAGAGAGGAAAGTGATTGGTTCTCAGTGAATGTAGGTTTGCGGCAGGGGTGTGTGATGTCTCCATGGTTGTTTAATTTGTTTATGGATGGGGTTGTTAGGGAGGTGAATGCAAGAGTTTTGGAAAGAGGGGCAAGAATGAAGTCTGTTGTGGATGAGAGAGCTTGGGAAGTGAGTCAGTTGTTGTTCGCTGATGATACAGCGCTGGTGGCTGATTCATGTGAGAAATTGCAGAAGCTGGTGACTGAGTTTGGTAAAGTGTGTGAAAGAAGAAAGTTAAGAGTAAATGTGAATAAGAGCAAGGTTATTAGGTATAGTAGGGTTGAGGGTCAAGTCAATTGGGAGGTAAGTTTGAATGGAGAAAAACTGGAGGAAGTAAAGTGTTTTAGATATCTGGGAGTGGATCTGGCAGCGGATGGAACCATGGAAGCGGAAGTGGATCATAGGGTGGGGGAGGGGGTGAAAATCCTGGGAGCCTTGAAGAATGTGTGGAAGTTGAGAACATTATCTCGGAAAGCAAAAATGGGTATGTTTGAAGGAATAGTGGTTCCAACAATGTTGTATGGTTGCGAGGCGTGGGCTATGGATAGAGTTGTGTGCAGGAGGGTGGATGTGCTGGAAATGAGATGTTTGAGGACAATGTGTGGTGTGAGGTGGTTTGATCGAGTAAGAAACGTAAGGGTAAGAGAGATGTGTGGAAATAAAAAGAGCATGGTTGAGAGAGCAGAAGAGGGTGTTTTGAAATGGTTTGGGCACATGGAGAGAATGAGTGAGGAAAGATTGACCAAGAGGATATATGTGTCGGAGGTGGAGGGAACGAGGAGAAGTGGGAGACCAAATTGGAGGTGGAAAGATGGAGTGAAAAAGATTTTGAGTGATTGGGGCCTGAACATGCAGGAGGGTGAAAGGAGGGCAAGGAATAGAGTGAATTGGATTGATGTGGTATACCGGGGTTGACGTGCTGTCAGTGGATTGAATCAGGGCATGTGAAGCGTCTGGGGTAAACCATGGAAAGCTGTGTAGGTATGTATATTTGCGTGTGTGGACGTGTATGTATATACATGTGGATGGGGGTGGGTTGGGCCATTTCTTTCGTCTGTTTCCTTGCGCTACCTCGCAAACGCGGGGAAAGAAAAAAAAAAATGTGTGTGTGGACGTGTATGTATATACATGTGTATGTGGGTGGGTTGGGCCATTCTTTCGTCTGTTTCCTTGCGCTAACTTGCTAACGCGGGCGACAGCAACAAAGTATAATAAAATACAATTTATATCCCATTGATCAATCTAAAAACACTACCATTCAACCTGTAATAGACATATGAGGCATAACCGTATCTTTCACTCTATCCTGGTCAACCACATATTCAACATCAAAGTCTGCTTCCCAAACATTAGGCGTGTTGTATAAGTGCCTTTTTTTGAGCAACTATTTCACATCTACATGAGTTTTATTCACTCTAACATGGAGTACTGCTCACATGTCCAGCAGTGACTCTTCCTTCCACCCTTCTACTAACCTGAGTGGAATCAAAAGCCTTCTCTCTCATTAACTCTCCAGGCATCACCTTTCTTTATCCATCCCTTTCTGTATGCTGTGATCTTGTTTCTCTCTCTCTCTCTCTCTGTTCTGCAGTTACCATTTTGATCATTGTTCTCATGAACTAATGTCTGCAAAAAACATTGTTCAATCCCCCATTTGTTTTCAAAAGTGTACATCTGATCCTTAAAGGTAGTGTTTCTAACAGTGTGAGCACCAGCAACCCACCTCAATGTCCCTTAGCCTATTCTAAGGGAATGTTGTTCCTTTCTTTACTTTTTCAGGCCGCCACTTCATTTTGGGAATTTCGTTACTGTGCACTGTATTTCTTCCACCCGTTCTTCAAGATGGTTGACTTGTACCTTTCTCAGAAGGACAAGCCAGGATTTCCACCTAGAAAAGAAGAAAATGTGGGTACATGTGAGATTTCTAAGCATAATGGATGCTCAGAATGCATAATCAGGCAGCTGTTTCCTGCAACACCTTATCAATGCCTCACCCTATTCACGATATCAAAACCCTGTGGACCCAAAACACAGACCGAGAGTACTTCAGGAACCTTGCCAATTCCATGCCCAAATGTCAACAGATGGTAATCATGGCCAAAGGAGATATGACAAAGTAAAAAAAATGTCAGTGTGACATTGCTTTTAAAATGTATGGGGAGGCAGACAACCATATCTGCATGCATCCCTGCTGCTTCCCTCAATTTCTGTGGAGAATTATGATACATCCTTCTTCCCTCCAACAGCTGACTGTGGAATTATCTTTCTCCTTTTCTTTTCTCTCTTCTTATAACCTTTCTACCTTCAAGAATCAGGCCTAAAAACAAGTGCAGAGCCCTAATTATTTTCAAATTTCTTTTTCTCTTAGATTTTTCACTCGAAATAACCTTTGACTGGAATATGTTTTTCGCATGCGATGTAAATCACAATATATACATATATGAAAAATAAGTGGAGTGGAGTTCAAGGCTATGCTGGGAGGGAGGTTTTTATGTGCTTCTCTAACTATTACAGTCAATAAGTTTTGTCAAAGTCATGTTTTGTGGAATCTGTGAGTATAGGCTGCTGAAATATGAGGAAGGAGTAAATATTTCATTTGCACTTGTGAATTGGTGGTTAGATATCTAATGGTTTAGTGCTTCTGCAAAGAAGAGTGCTGTGAATATTAAGGTTAAATTGCATTAAAAGTATTGTTGTTTTGTTTTGCAGGTGATGAATGTTTGTGGTTACTATACAAACAGGGACTGTTCTGATTGCTTTGTTTTGTGTGCTTTGAAGCCTTTTTATATTTAATTTTGACATGGTGGTTGACCAGATGGGTGAGACACAGTTCAGGGTGGAACAGATAAATCTTTTGTAGAGAATGCTGAGGGATTCTTTTCCTGTCCCAACATGGCACTGGAAAGTGTTCTGAGAACATTTACTTTGTATACTGCCTTCATGTTGATACTTCTGAAGAAGGGTTAATTTCAGGTGTGTATCATATGTTATACTTAGAAGGGTTGGAGTTTTGATGTGTAGGAATGGTTAACGCTTAGAGTAATCAGAGCATGCAAGTTTAATTCACATCTGTCAGAGGTTAAGAAGGTGATGGATTTCTGTGTGGATGCACTTATCATCTTGAATTGAGACACGATTTCAAGTAAGTGATGTAATGCTGCATGGTTGCTGTTGCCTAGGAAGCAACAAGGTGTTGTATTTGACTGTGAGGTCATCTGCATATGAGAAAACTTTTGATCATACTATGGTGTGCAAGAAGTGACTAGAGGTCATGTAGGAAGAGATTGAAGAGGACTGGAGAAAGAACTGCTCTTTGAGGGGCTTTATCATAGAGCTTGAGGATCTTGTAGGTAAAGCCTTTGTGAATAACTCTGGCCTGTTGACTAGCTACGAAATTAGGGTATCATTTTTGTCACTTCATGAAAGGTGGCGTAAAACATCTGTTGTATGAGAATGTGTCAGGGGATGATGATAAATGATTTGTTGATATACACTACCACTCGTATTTACCTACAATATTGCATATCATGAAGAAAAAATTCCATCCTCTTGGGGCCCCATCCTTTGAGCTTTCTTTTATATTAACTAGATTTTAAGCATTTAACCATCTGGCAGACTTATGCAAACACTTCTTCACATTTTCTTTTTAACAGGATTCTTGCCTAGCCTCTTGTTACTCTGCTACTGCATCTCATGAAGAACTGTTCACTGCTCAGGTTTTCAAACTGATCCAGAAACTTAAAGTCTATAATCAGTTCCCCTTCATCTTTTCTTTACTCCATGTTGGGCACATTTGTAGTCCTCAGTCTCTTTCTATGGTTCATCTTTATTTATTCAGGCAATATCTTAGTTACCCTTCTCTGGACTATTTCACCTAATGCTTTGTTCTTTTGAAACTGTAGTGACCAGATCTGAGAAGCATAATGTAGTTTTGGTGTAATAAATTTGTGAATATCAGATGAAATATTTCCTTATGCACTTAATTAAATGCAATCATATCATTGCTAGTTAATAGTATTCACCTATATCAACTCCCAGGTCTTCCCTATCCCTCGGGATAGGGGAGAAAGAATACTTCCCACACATTCCCGACGTGTCATAAAAGAGGACGGGAACAGTGGGCTAGAAACCCTCCCCTTCTTGTATTTCAACTTTCTAAAAGGTGAAACAGAAGGAGTCATGCAGGGAGTACTCATCCTCCTTGATGGCTCAGATCGGGGTGTCTAAATGTGTGGGGATGTAACCATGATGAGAAAAAAGGACAGATAGGTAGTATGTTTGAGGAAAGGAACCTGGATGTTTTGGCTCTAAGTGAAATGAAGCTCAAGAGTAAAGGGCAGGAGTGGTTTGGGAATGTTTTGGGAGTAGTCATGGGTTGGTGAGAGGACAAGAGCAAAGGAAGGAGTAGCACTACTCCTGAAGCAGGAGTTGTGGGAGTATGTGATAGAGTGTAAGACAGTAAGCTCTAGACTGATATGCGTAAAACTGAAAGTGGATGGGAGAGATGGGGGATTATTGATGCCTATGCACTTGGTCATGAGAAAAAAGATCATGAGAGGCAAGTGTTTTGGAAGCAGCTGAGTGAGTGTGTTAGCAGCTTTAATGCATGAGACTGGGGTATAGTGATGGGTGATTTGAATGCAAAGGTGAGTAATGTGGCAGTTGAGGGTATAACTGGTGAACATGGGTGTTCAGTGTTGTAAATGGAAATGGTGAAGAGCTTGTAGATTTGTGCTGAAAAAGGACTGGTGACTGGGAATACCTGTATTAAAAAGAGAGATATATATATACATAAGTATACGTATGGTAAGTAGGAGAGATGGCCAGAGAGTGATATTGGATTACGTGTTAATTGATAGGCATGTGAAAGAGAGACTTTTGGATGTTAATGTGCTGATAGGGGCAACGGGAGGGATGTCTGATCATTATCTTGTGGAGGCAAAGGAGAAGATTTGTAGAGGTTTTCAGAAAAGAAGAGATAATGTTGGGATGAAGAGAGTGGTGAAAGTAAGTGAGCTTGGAAAGAAGACTTGTGTGAGGAAGTACCAGGAGAAATTGAGTGCAGAATGGAAAAAGGTGAGAGCAAATAACATAAGGGGAGCGGGGGAGGAATGGGATGTATTTAGGGAAGCAGTGATAGCTTGCGCAAAAGATGCATGTGGCATGAGAAAGGTGGGAGGTGGGCAGATTAGAAAGGGTAGTGAATGGTGGGATGAAGAAGTAAGATTGTTAGTGAAAGAGAAGAAGAGAGAGGCATTTGGCCGATTTTTGCAGGGAAGCAGTGCAAATGACTGGGAGATGTATAATAGAATAAGGCAGGGGGTCAAGAGAAAGGTGCAAGAGGTGAAAAAGAGGGCAAATGTGAGATGGGGTGAAAGAGTATCATTAAATTTTAGGGAGAATAAATAGATATTTGGAAGGAGGTAAATAAAATGCGTAAGACAAGAGAACAAATGAGAACATCGGTGAAGGGGGATAATGGGAAGGTAATAAAAAGTAGTGGTGAAGTAAGGAGATGGAGTGAGTATTTTGAAGGTTTTTGAATGTGCTTGATGATAGAGTGGTAGATATTGGGTGTTTTGGTCAAGGTGGTGTGCAAAGTGAAAGGGTCAGGGAGAATGGTTTGGTAAACAAAGAAGATGTAGTGAAAGCTTTGTGGAAGATGAAAGCCAGCGAGGCAGCGGGTTTGGATGGTACTGCAGTGGAATTTATTAAAAAAGGGGTCACTGTGTTGTTGACTGGTTGATAAGGATATTCAATGTATGTATGGTGCATGGTGAAGTGCCTTAGGATTGGCAGAATGCATGCATGGGGCCATTGTATAAAGGCAAAGGGGATAAAAGTAAGTGTTCAAATTACAGAGGTATAAGTTTGTTGAGTATTCCTGAGAAATTATATGGGAGGGTATTGATTAAGAGGGGAAAGGCATGGACAGAGCATCAGATTGGGGAAGAGCAGTGCAGTTTCAGAAGGGGTAGAGGATGTGTAGATCATGTGTTTGCTTTGAAGAATTATTTAATTTTATTATACTTTGTCGCTGTCTCCCGCGTTTGCGAGGTAGCGCAAGGAAACAGACGAAAGAAATGGCCCCCCCCCCCATACACATGTATATACATACGTCCACACACGCAAATATACATACCTACACAGCTTTCCATGGTTTACCCCAGACGCTTCACATGCCTTGATTCAATCCACTGACAGCACGTCAACCCCGGTATACCACATCGCTCCAATTCACTCTATTCCTTGCCCTCCTTTCACCCTCCTGCATGTTCAGGCCCCGATCACACAAAATCTTTTTCACTCCATCTTTCCACCTCCAATTTGGTCTCCCTCTTCTCCTCGTTCCCTCCACCTCCGACACATATATCCTCTTGGTCAATCTTTCCTCACTCATTCTCTCCATGTGCCCAAACCACTTCAAAACACCCTCTTCTGCTCTCTCAACCACGCTCTTTTTTATTTCCACACATCTCTCTTACCCTTACGTTACTCACTCGATCAAACCACCTCACACCACACATTGTCCTCAAACATCTCATTTCCAGCACATCCATCCTCCTGCGCACAACTCTATCCATAGCCCACGCCTCGCAACCATACAACATTGTTGGAACCACTATTCCTTCAAACATACCCATTTTTGCTTTCCGAGATATGTTCTCGACTTCCACACATTCTTCAAGGCCCCCAGAATTTTCGCCCCCTCCCCCACCCTATGATCCACTTCCGCTTCCATGGTTCCATCCGCTGCCAGATCCACTCCCAGATATCTAAAACACTTCACTTCCTCCAGTTTTTCTCCATTCAAACTCACCTCCCAATTGACTTGACCCTCAACCCTACTGTACCTAATAACCTTGCTCTTATTCACATTTACTCTTAACTTTCTTCTTCCACACACTTTACCAAACTCAGTCACCAGCTTCTGCAGTTTCTCACATGAATTAGCCACCAGCGCTGTATCATCAGCGAACAACAACTGACTCACTTCCCAAGCTCTCTCATCCCCAACAGACTTCATACTTGCCCCTCTTTCCAAAACTCTTGCATTTACCTCCCTAACAACCCCATCCATAAACAAAGAATGTATGTGAGAAATACTTAGAAAAACAGATCTATTTGTATGTAGCATATATGGATCTGGAGAAGGCATATGATAAGAGTTGATAGAGATGCTCTGTGGAAGGTATTAAGAGTATATGGTGTGGAAGGTAAGTTGCTAGAAGCAGTGAAAAGTTTTATTCGAGGATGTAAGGCATGTGTATGAGTAGGAAGAGAGAAAGTGACTGGTTCTCAGTGATTGTCGGTTTGCGGCAAGGGTGCATGATGTCCCATGGTTGTTTAATTTGTTTATGGATGGGGTTGTCAGGGAGGTGAATGCAAGAGTTTTGGAGAGAAGAGTGAATACGCAGTCTGTTGTGGACGAGAAGGATTGGGAAGTGAGTTAGTTGTTGTTCGCTGATGCTATAGTGCTGGTGGATGATTTGGGTGAGAAACTGTAGAAGTTGGTGACAGTTTGGTAAAGTGTGTGAAAGAAGAAAGCTGAGAGTAAATGTGAATAAGAGCAAGGTTATTAAGTTCAGTAGCACTGAAGGACAAGTTAACTGGGAAGTAAGTTTGAATGGAGAAAAACTGGAGGAAGTGAAGTGTTTTAGAGATCTGGGAGTGGATTTAGCAACGGATGGAACCATGGAAGCGGAAGTGAGTCACAGGGTGGAGGAGGAAGCGAAGGTTCTGGGAGCATTGAAGAATGTGTGCAAGGCGAGATTGTTATCTCAGAGAGCAAAAAACGTGTGTTTGAAGAAGTAGTGGTTCCAACAATGTTACATAGTTGGGAGGCACGGGCTATAAACAGAGTTGTGCTGAGTAGGGTGGATGTGTTGGAAATGAAACGTTTGAGGACAACATGTGATGTGAGGTGGTTTGATCAAGTAAGTAATTAGAGGGTAGGAGAGATGTGCGGTAATGAAAAGAGTGTTGTTAAGAGAGCAGAATATGGTGTATTGAAATGGTTTGGTCACATGCAGAGAATGAATGAGGAAAGATTGACAAAGAGGATATATGTGTCTGAGGTGGAGGGAGCAAGAAGTGGGAGACCAATTTGGAGGTGGAAGGATGGAGTGAGAATGATTTTGAGCGATTGGGGCCTGAACATACAGAAGGGTGAAAGGAGTGCAAGGAACAGAGTGAATTGGATCGATGTGGTATACCAGGGTTGACGTGCTGTCAATGGATTGAACAAGGGCATGTGTAGCATCTGGGGTAAACCATACAAAGTTTTGTGGGGCCTGGATGTGGAAAGGGAGCTGTGGTTTCTGTGCATTATACATGACAGCTAGAGACTGAAAGTGAACAAATGTGGCCTTTGTTGTCTTTTCCTAGCGCTACCCCGCACATATGCAGGGGAAAGGGGCACCATTTCATGTGTGGTGGGGTGGCGACAGGAATGGATGAAGGCAGCAAGTATGAATATGTACATGTGTAGATATGTATATGTCTGTGTAGGTATATGTATGTATACGTTGAAATGTACAGGTATGTATATGTGTGTGTGTGGGCACTTATGCATATACATGTGTATGTGCGTGGGTTGAGCCATTCTTTTGTCTGTTTCCTTGTGCTACCTTGCTAAAGAGGGAGACAGCAACTAAGTATAAAAAAAAAAAGTAGAAAATAATATAATCAACTCCCAGGTCTCTTTCAAACACAGATTCCTGTAGCTTATTCCCTGTTACATAATGATAATGCATTAACTGACTTAATTTCATCAACTAATCATCAGACCAACTAGGATCCCTTGTAATAAATGACAAAGGGAAGGGGAACAGGTGAAAAAAGGTATTTGATGCACACATGCAGGGTGAGGGGGTTGTCATTTCATGCGAGGTGTGGTGGCGATGGGAAAGAATAAGAGCAGACAGTATGAATTATGTACATGTGTATATATGTATATGTCTGTGTGTGTGTATATATATATATATATATATATATATATATATATATATATATATATATATATATATATATATATATATTATTTTTTTTTTTTTTTTTTTTTTTTTATACTTTGTCGCTGTCTCCCGCGTTTGCGAGGTAGCGCAAGGAAACAGACGAAAGAAATGGCCCAACCCCCCCCCCCCCATACACATGTACATACACACGTCCAGACACGCAAATATACATACCTACACAGCTTTCCATGGTTTACCCCAGACGCTTCACATGCCTTGCTTCAATCCACTGACAGCACGTCAACCCCTGTATACCACATGACTCCAATTCACTCTATTTCTTGCCCTCCTTTCACCCTCCTGCATGTTCAGGCCCCGATCACACAAAATCTTTTTCACTCCATCTTTCCACCTCCAATTTGGTCTCCCTCTTCTCCTCGTTCCCTCCACCTCCGACACATATATCCTCTTGGTCAATCTCTCCTCACTCATTCTCTCCATGTGCCCAAACCATTTCAAAACACCCTCTTCTGCTCTCTCGACCACGCTCTTTTTATTTCCACACATCTCTCTTACCCTTACGTTACTTACTCGATCAAACCACCTCACACCACACATTGTCCTCAAACATCTCATTTCCAGCACATCCATCCTCCTGCGCACATCTCTATCCATAGCCCACGCCTCGCAACCATACAGCATTGTTGGAACCACTATTCCCTCAAACATACCCATTTTTGCTTTCCGAGATAATGTTCTCGACTTCCACACATTTTTCAAGGCTCCCAAAATTTTCGCCCCCTCCCCCACCCTATGATCCACTTCCGCTTCCATATATATATATATATATATATATATACGCTGAGTATATCCCTGGGGATAGGGGATTAAGAATACTTCCCACGTTTTCCCTGCGTGTTGTAGAAGGCGACTAAAAGGGGAGGGAGCGGGGGGGCTGGAAATCCTCCCCTCTCGTTTTTTTTTTTTTTTCTTTACCAAGAGAAGGAACAGAGTGGGGCCAGGTGAGGATATTCCACAAAGGCCCAGTCCTCTGTTCTTAACACTACCTCGCTAACGCGGGAAATGGCGAATAGTTTAAAAGAAAAAAGATATACGCTGAGATGTATAGGTATGTATATGTGCATGTGTGGACGTGTATGTATATACATGTGTATGAGGGTGGGTTGGGCCATTTTTTCGTCTGTTTCCTTGCGTTACCTCACTATCGCGGGGAACAGCAACAAAGTATAATAAATGAATATAAATACACGGATGTTGATGGTAGAAATGATGAGGAGCAATATGGAAAAAGGGAGCTGGGGGCTTTGCAGGTTTCAGGATGGGTACTATGACAGCAAGTTTGTAAATGTTTCAGATATTGCTGTTTAACTGGGAGCGGTTGATCAAAACTGTACATGCCTAGGCTATAACTGGGCTGAAATGTTTTATGTGGAAGTTTGACAAGTTTTCAGGGCATTTTTGAGGGGAGTCCTTTAGCCCAGTGACTACAGCCATTATGTAAATGTCATATTATTTTATTTTTTATTTACAGCAGATGGGGTGTATAAGGTAAAAATTCATGAATTGCCTACCTCTAACTTGAAATAAATACACCCATAGCCATTAATGCTTGCAGTGGGGAGTCCATGCATTGCTACCTGATGCTAAAGCCAAAATTTATGTACACTGGTCAGTCCATATCAAGATATCAAAAACACTGTGCAAGATTTATGCGTTCTAGTTGTGTAATAAATCACGTATCTGTGGCAGTTATAAAATAAAAAATGTTAGCTATAGTAATTTGTTTGTGACAAAAATATTTTCACAAATGCAAACTAACGTACTCTTAATAGTACTCATAATGTCATACATCATACCCATGGCAAGGAAGCAACATAGGTAAAGGTCATCATGGAGCACACACAAACAATGTTTCACCTGGTTGGGTTGTATATAATTCTATTTAGATTATGTTCTAGTTAATCATTAAACCAAACTTATGGAGAAATTTTGTTAGAGTATTTGAGAATCTCCTACACAAAAAGCATATGCTGGATACAACTTCTGAAGAGTTGTGAATGTCACTCAATGGGAGTGTAAGGTAGATTGGTTGTTAAGGAAGGATTTTGTGTAAGTTTAACATAACTCTTCTGTTGAGATGTGCATCTGCTTTGTGGCTAATTTCTGAGAAAAGTTCTTGAGTATGCTGAAGTGTTCTTTGGAAAATGAAATGTTATTGGTTTGGGTCAGAAGGGCTTCATGTGTCAGAGATAAGGATGGTGAGTTTCCTTTATTGTTAACAAGGGATGAACTATCTTTTGATCAACATGTTAAAGAAGGAGAGTCTGTCTTCTGTTTGCTTTTAAATGATCAAGTTGGTGATATTGTTATCTAAATTTAGATTTGTGACAGTCTCTACTGATGATGGATGGTTTTGCCAAAGCATGCTTAATTTCATAATGGAGTCTGCAATTTGTTGAGAGATGTCCAGGTGATGTTGCTTTCCAAGTCCTTATTTTCGAGTATACACATGACTGAACATCATGCCAACTACTTACATACGTTCACGAACAGTTGAAAGACTGAGCAGCCATCCATGCCATTGTCTGAATACCCCACAGGCAGCCATTCCACAGTGTCCTCAACAGCAAACCACATTAACCTTTACACTGCTGTATGCCTCATAAGAGGAATCACCAAGGACTGCTCTGTGCCTCATACTGCGCAAGGTTCAACCCCTTAGGGACTGCTTGTATGGGTTATTGTATGGGGACTGTATCTATACTTGTAAAGGTTGTCTCTTCCCCATCTCATTCAAATTGGAAAGTATGCTTTATCAGTAAGAAGTGCCACATATCATCAAAATCAATTCCAAGAAAACATCTTAAAGGATCAGTTACCCAAACATGATGAGTGTTGTATGGCTAATGGTGTGGCGATTGTATCTATGAATGTATGAGTTGCCTTTTCCTGCCACTAATTAATAAGAAGGTGCACTCTGTTGGTATGCTGAGATGCCTCAAGTCACAAGCAACTAGAATTAGCACCAAAAAAGAATCCTAGTATCAAAGTTAACACTATGGGAAGGTACACCCCTAACATATGCTCCAAGACAACTACTATTGTGATTAATTAGGGATATTCTTTTGACACTGTTTATGGTGACAATGATTTGTTAAATGTTGAACTGTTAGCACTAGAAAAAGTTCTTTGCAGATCACAAGTCTACTGGCACAGTAAAGAAATGATGAGGATAGACAACTCAGAAAAAATTCAATTAACTTAAATAACCGAGTGTGTGGTACACCATATTTAAATGTCTGTAGAGCAAAAAATATGGATGATTTACCAAACTTTTCTTTTTTCTTGAACTTTACTTGATCTGTGCTTTTGGTTAATAGGAATAAAATATTCTTTGAATTCTTTTGATAAACCTCCCTCCTGGGGACCCTTAGATTTTGAGGTTATTGTCCTTTAAGGGTTAATAGTTCCCACTTATCTGAATTCCTAGATAATGTATGATTCCATCTCTTATCTATATATGTCAGTAGTAAGCTAACGCTACAACTGGAAAACATATTACGCATCAAATCATAAGTCGTCAGCATAAGTACATCATAAAAGCAGTCATTTGAAAAAAAGAAAGGAACAATTCTTTTGCACCAACACATATTTTTGATGCAAAAAAGGTTATTTTCATTTAATCATGTATAAATAATGTAAAATGTGAAAATAATGCATTTGACATATGAAAAATTACATATCTATGGGATATGAGAAACCACCCCAGGAACAAAACATACAGTGTGTAATGTGTTGAGATGTAGGTTGATCAAAATTATACCTAGAAAAAACTATAATCATCATGTACTGTGTCTGCCAAAATACTTTGTCTACCTCACCATACATATTCAAAGGCGATATAACACTTACATTTTATCTTACATTTATTGTCATCTCTTCTCTGGCCATGATTACCGTCTGCAGACAACGGAGCACGGAATGGGCATGGATCCTGAACTATTCTAGGTCCATGTTTTGGGTCCACAGGGTCTTGATATCGTGAATGAGGTGAAGCACCAATGATGTGTTGCAGCAAGCAGCCACCTGATCGTGTGTTCTGAGCACTCAGTACTCAAATGTATCCACATTTTTTTGCTTCCAAACAAGAATTTGGGCTTTCTTCTCCATAGAAAGGTACGAGCCAACCATCTTAAAGCACAGGTGGATGAAATATATTGCCCAGAGGCGAGTTCAAAAAATGTAGTGGCAGCCTGGAAAAGTAAAGAAAGATTACCCTTCTCAAGAAAGCCTAAGACACACAGGCAGATTGCAGAAATGACCAGATATATGATAACCTCACCCTAAGAGTGTCATATACTCTTAATAAACCTTAGCCATGTATTGCCTCTAAAAATACATGGAGGTGGACAATGCTTTTTGGAGACACTGTACTTACGTGGATAAGGAGCATCAATGCCACCAGCAAGGCCCTCCCCAGAATAATGAATATTCTCTCACACCAATATAAATGAAAGCACTACTTTTTTGGGTATGGTTTCAAATGATATGCAGATATTCTGTAGTACATTAATTTGTACTAGGGAACCATCATTTCAGATGAACTGCATAGCTCAAGCATCAGTGTAGGTATACTTCTACAATAAATCTAAACTAACAGGGAAGGTTACATGCAGTTTCCGTAGGATGGTTAATCTTTTTTACACTGGTTTAACTCACTTTTAAACCAATTAACCTTCACTATCACTAATATTGCCTTATCTAATATTGTTGTATAAGATATCATGCTGTAAATCAGTGTTGTCCAAACTTTTTTCCTTACGTACCTTTATTACTTTCTACCATTAAGTACCTCATGACTAATGAAACTTAATAATTGGAAGGACAATGCAACTTTTATTAAAAGTTTGCATAATTTGAGTGCTGGACAATAAATTGTTATTCAGTACACTAAAGGATAAAGACAAACAAAATAACATAAAAATGCTTGAAAATTATGTACAACTCAATGTGAAATGTGGTGTTGAAGTTCACTGATGATTTTTGCCGCTCTGAGCAGTAGAGAGGCTACTGCAGTGATCAGGCTTTGTTTCAGGTTTACATTTAGTTTGTTTCTCTGTTTTGACTTGATAATGCTCACTGCAGAGAAAGATGCTTCACAAAGGTACGTAGATCCAAAGAGCAGAAGAATTTCCAAAGCCTTCTTTCCTAGGTCAGGGTGCTCCTTCTTTACACAGCTCAAAAACTGTGTGAGGGTTGAGCTTTCACATATCATTTTTAGGCCACAGTCTGAACACACTTCTAACACTTCCCAAAGTCAAATAGAAAGCTTTTTTATATTATTTTCAGATAGGAGGAATGGATTTCTGACCCAATCCAGCAGTACAGATCTCTCATACATGACAGGAAAGTAAGATCAAATGTTCCACAATAACTGGTTTCACAGTCTCTATCTCATCGCTGTTACTGAAGAAATAAGCATCCAACAGAGGAAAACACGTAAAATCTCCCACAGGCACATCTTCCACAACTCTATTTCCTTTCGAAAGCCACCAACTTTATCATATAAGCTGAGAATGTTTGTATCATTGCCCTGCAAAGGCAAATTCAACTCTTCAGTTTGCTAAATATGTCTGCAAGATATGCCAGTTGTGCAAGTAGTATTTTAATAAAAGAATGGCAAAATGACATCTATGTTCTGATAAAAAGGATCCTACTTCATCTTGCAACTCAAACAACCTAGCGAGTACTCTGCCTGTTGACAGCAAGAGCAACTCTGTGTGCAGTAATAGCTCTGACCCTATGCTTTCGCATAGTCTGTGATACAGGTGAGCATTACGTGGTCTTGACTTTATAAAGTTGATTACTCTGAACTCATTTTTTTTGGATGCTAATGATTCTTGGTGAATGATGCAATGATTCCACTCCACATCAGGATTTTCCTTTGCAATCCATGCTACAAGTCCCCTCACTTTCCTGGTCATGGATGCTGCAGCATCTGTACACATGCTAATGCAAGATTTCAAACTAAGCCCTTGCTCAGAGAAGAACTAATTAATGACAATGAAAATGGTTTCCCCAGTTGTGTGTTCTTCTAATCTTTTGCAAAAAAGTATATGTTCATTTATATAATCTCCATCAATGTATCTCATGAATGAGACAAGTTGAGCCTGTCCACTGATGTCAGTTGATTTATCAGAGTGAAGTGAAAAAGACTGGCTTGTTAGCTAGTTCACAACTTGATCAATAATCTGTACTCATTTCATTTACCCTTTGTGAAACAGTTTGGTGTGACAAAAGAACAGCCTTTAGTTAGTCATCTGCCTTTTTATGTAGCATTTTTTAAGCCGTCACAAATGCAGCTGGCAATAACAATTCTTCAGCTATATCAAATGGATTTTAAGCTTTAGTACCAAATACAGCTAAAGATGCTTCCAGAGCTTTATTTGATGTTTTGGAGGCTTTCTTAATTGTTGTCTGGGAACACTTCAAGTCAGAAAGTTTTCTTTTAAAAAACTCCACCGGTTTGTCAACATGACATTGATGTTTTGTGTTAAGGTGACATTGAAAGTGAGCTGTTGGCCAACCTCTCCCCACAAAAGAAGCACAAAGCTTCCAGAGGATCAGAACTCGTAGAAGTAAATCCAAAAAGCACATAATCTTCCTTGTACTGCCGATACTTAGGTAGGTTTGTTTTCATTTTTTTTTCACAGCTGCTTGATTTCCTTCATTTGCATTGCTGATGAGGCTGATACAGCTGTCATGTTTTAACCATCTATCCTTATTTCTTGCTGTTAAAGAAATAACTGAGTCTGAAGGCTTACATGTGAATTAAAAAAAGAGATGCTCACACTTGCACTCCTAAGACAAAAATGAGCTAGAGTTACTTGAGCGAGGAGTTCAGCAATGTTCCCAAACACATCGTGTTCCGTTTCCTCTCCCATCTCCCCTTAATTTCTTTCTTGTTCATTTTAATTCTTACTCTGTTCTCTTGTCATTCACTTAACTTTGAAACTGTGTAAGTGTTGTGATTATACAATTATTCTATATTCTTATACAATCGCCCATGCATACATACACATACTGATCCAAGATGCCATATGACCTATATGTGATACAGTTTGAAAGTGAAATATGTTTTCATTATCTTCTCACATACCCCTTTAAACAGTGATGCATACCCCTAAGGGTGCATGTACCCCAGTTTGGACAACACTGTTCTAAATCATGTCCTAGAGATTTTACTCTAATCTCTATACATTACACTACTATTGCAGAATTACATAACTTACTATCCAAAACAAATTCTGATGTAGAGATAATTTACCACATTTCTCCAGTAGCATTTAATTTTTCTCAGATTTTTTGTATAAAGCTAGAACCATGCCCTTAAACTCTTACCAACAAAGCTATCCTTTCTAACACTAAAAATCCATGTTTTTTAAGTTGTTTGGAAATGTCTTTAACCTTACAATTCAAAGATAATTGTACATGACAATGAAATAAAATACTTCATGTCCACTACTTTCACTATGATAATGTAAAGAAATTTTGTATATGTTTTGTTATCTATTTCACTTTTACTAAGATGTTGTTATCATGTTTTATCTTACATGCTCAGTCTTTTCTTGCTATAATCATTGTGATTCACTAATCACTTTTCAAAACAGCAAAACTATAAAAGTCTATCACCGACGGCACCAGTCAGACAGTGCTGTCACAGCAAGTCAGGCACAAGCAACATTATCTCCACTTTGGTTGGAAAACCTTCTCCTGCCTCATCTTGGTCAACTTTTGACAGTGAAAGAGTCAGCATCCATAAAACCACTCTCCACACAATCCAAAGACAGATCATCATTGGTAAATATTTCAATGATTATCTTCTACCTGGCTCTCTACAACTAGCTGAAAACTGGATGATTTTCTTCCCAAAAAGTTCATGAAAAGGAGCTTTCATTGGCATGGCTGAAGGTACATGACACTGAAACTGAGGAGTGAAACTCAATGACTAAGTATCCATCTAGAATGTGTCACTCAGCTCATATAAATATCTGTCTAAGTGTTAAGGGGCTAAATTCTAACGACTAAGCCTTACCAAAGCTCACCATCAAACCCTAGCACTAGACTTCAAAATTCTGGATTAATAAACTATATAGTAGTCTATATCCCTGGGGTTAGGGGAGAAAGAATACTTCCCATGCACTTCTCACGTGTCGTAGAATACGACTAAAGGGGACAGGAGTGGGGGGCTAGAAACCCTCCCCTCCTTGTATTTTAACTTTCTAAAAGGGGAGACAGAAGAAGGAGTCACGCGGGGAGTGCTCATCCTCCTCGCAAGCTCAGATTGGGGTGTCTAAATGTAGATGGATGTAACCAAGATGAGAAAAAAGGAGAGATAGGTAGTTTGTTTGAGGAAAGGAACCTGGATGTTTTGGCTCTGAGTGAAAAGAAGCTCAAGGGTAAAGGGGAAGAGTGAGAGGGTGAAAGCATGTACAAAGCATCAGATTGGGGAAGAGCATTGTGGTTTTAGAAGTGGTAGAGGATGTGTGGATCAGGTGTTTGCTTTGAAAAATGTATGTGAGAAATACTTAGAAAAGCAAATGAATTTGTATGTAGCATTTATGGATCTGGAGAAGGCATATGATAGAGTTGATAGAGATGCTCTGTGGAAGGTATTAAGAATATATGGTGTGGGAGGCAAGCTGTTAGAAGCAGTGAAAAGTTTTTATTGAGGATGTAAGGCATGTGTACAAGTAGGAAGAGAGGAAAGTGATTGGTTCTCAGTGAATGTCAGTTTGCGGCAGGGGTGCATGATGTCTCCATGGTTGTACAATTTGTTTATGGATGGGGTTGCTAGGGAAGTGAATGCAAGAGTTTTGGAAAGAGGGACAAGTATGCAGTCTGTTGTGGATGAGAGAGCTAGGGAAGTGAGTCAGTTGTTGTTCGCTGATGATACAGCGCTAGTGGCTGATTCGGGTGAGAAACTGCAGAAGCTGGTGAGTGAATTTGGTAAAGTGTGTGAAAGAAGAAAGCTGAGAGTAAATGTGAATAAGAGCAAGGATATTAGGTACAGTAGGGTTGAGTGACAAGTCAACTGGGAGGTAAGTTTGAATGGAGAAAAACTGGAGGAAGTAAAGTGTTTTAGATATCTAGGAGTGGATCTGGCTGCGGATGGAACCATGGAAGCAGAAGTGAGTCACAGGGTGGGGGAGGGGGCGAAAGTTCTGGGAGCATTGAAAAACATGTGGAAGGTGAGAACATTATCTCAGAATGCAAAAAATGGGTATGTTTGAAGGAATAGTAGTTCTAACAATGATATATGGTTGCGAGGTGTGGGCTATGGATAGAGTTGTGCAGAGGAGGGTGGATGGGTTGGAAATGAGATGTTTGAGGACAATATGTGGTGTGAGGTAGTTTGATCAAGTAAGTAATGAAAGGGTAAGAGAGATGTGTGGTAATAAAAAGAGTGTAGTTGAGAGAGCAGAAGAGGGTGTTTTGAAATGGTTCGGTCACGTGGAGAGAATGAGTGAGGAAAGACTGACAAAGAGGATATATGTGTCAGAAGTGGAGGGAATGAGGAGAAGTGGCAGTCCAAATAGGAGGTGGAAAGATGGAGTGAAAAAGATTTTGAGCGATCAGGGCCTGAACATGCAGGGGGGTGAAAGGCATGCAAGGAATGGAGTGAATTGGAACAATGTGGTATACCGGGATGGACTTGCTGTCAATGGATTGAACCAGGGCATGTGAAGCGTCTGGGTAAACCATGGAAAGTTTTGTGGGGCCTGGATGTGGAAAGGGAGCTGTGGTTTCAGTACATTATACATGACAGCTAGAGACTGAGTGTGAATGAATGTAGCCTTTGTTGTCTTTTCCTAGCACTACCTTGTGTGCATGCAGGGGGAGGAGGTTGTCATTTCATGTGTGGCGGGGTAGCGATGGGAATGAATAAAGGCAGCAAGTATGAATTATGTACATGTATATATATGTATATGTCTGTGTATGTATACATATGTATATGTTGGAATGTAAAGGTATGTATATGTGCGTGTGTGGATGTATATGTACATGTATATGTGTATATGTGTATGTGGGTGGGTTGAGCCATTCTTTCGTCTGTTTCCTTGTGCTACCTCGCTAACGCAGGAGACAGCAACAAAGTATAATAATAATTTATATGTAGTCTAGTTTAACTCTACATCACTATAAACCTTGAATATTGAGTGATTTGTGCTGTAATGCTAGATTATTGTTTACAGAATATAATAACAGAAACAGAGAACAATTTGGGGCATTATGTTAATAATAACTTATACTGAATAAAGTGATAGTGACTAGTAATGTGCATAGCTATCAATGAAAATGTGTGATTAACTATTATGAAAGAAGGTAAAACCTATGAAAACCTCACCAAACCAAATATCAAAAGTAAAAATATAACAACATTAATTGGTCTGCTGGGGTCTATTTGTTGAAACTGCCATCATTTGTGATGCTAATTCATGGGTATGACTAGTACAATTTGACTAGAATACTTAATATTAAGAAAAATTTCTACAGCTGTGAAGGTTGGGTACAAATTTTTACAAGTGTATTACCTACTTTTAAAATGATCAACCCCAGAATTTCCCTGATAAACATTTACCTCAGAACTATAACTTTCTTTATCATTTTTCAATGAAATACAAAGTTCAAATCATGCTCTGCAACTGTTATTGCATTCTCCTGACCAATGGTATTCACTAAAAGGCCCACAAGCTGCATTTGGCCTACACTTCCCTCATGTGACCCATGAGAGAAAGAGAGGTACATAACTGAAAAAGATTTAAATAAAAATTGTAAGTATAGGGAAAAATACTCTTATTATCAAACAGTGGCATATCTTGAAGAGTTAATGTAATTATCGTGAAGAGTTAATGTAATCCTTTTAGTACTACAAAACTTTTTTGCACAATGATTCTACATGTATATAGCTTTACAAAGCCTTTGGGGATTGACTGAAACTCTCTGTTGCCCTAATTGGCCCTCATTATTTCTCTAGTGAACACCGCTGTTCTGAACACTGCATCAGCATTACAGAACAATTTAATCAATATCCAAATTTAATATTAATCCAATGCTAAGCTACAATTTATGTTCCAGTTACATTATTTAAGCCATAATTTAACTACATATTAATTGCATTATTAAGTATTACTCATTTTAAACTCATTGTTTATTCAGGTAACTTCTAAAGAATACCATTTAAACACATTCTGACATGGGTATAGCAGAATTTTTTCATTTTTATATGGAGGAGTGGTTGGCTGCAACAGAAAAATATATGAAGAGAATACAAATATTTACTGAAGGAAAATCTTGCAACTAATAAAAACATAATTTCAGTTGTGAAACAAGGTTCAAGAATTTGTACACAAATCAATGTACTCTGTACTGCATTCTGGTCTGTTTTAGTTATAATACTTACAATTTTTCAGGACAGACTTCAAGCTTAGGAGTACCACACAAATAACTTACAGATATGGTGTACAAGCACAAAGAACTAAACTTCGCAATGTGTATACATTTTGGAAATGTGGTAAACGAAATGGTGGTGGACAAAATGGGAACCCAGAAGAATATATAATGAAAATCTAAAATCAGACTAAATGGAAGTGCTCATAAATCCCATATGAAAATATTATCATCTGCATTTTGACACTCGAGGCTTTCTTTGCTGTTTTCTAAATACGCATCCCTCCACTCCATACAACCAGTACAGCAGAAGTAGACAACTTCACTGGTGTTGGCTTATATTAACCGTAATACTGAAAAATAATGTAAGTCCCGTGTTCATGAATTCTGTTCATTTTTAGCAGTTTCATTCACTTCTGCCCCACATTTTTCTGTATTTTCACAACAAACCCTAAATCATGCGCCCCTAGTCTAAACCACTTCTACGTCTAAGGCGTCCATTGATATAAGTTTCTTGAAAAACTCATAAGTAACTTCTGCAGCTCCCCATAACTGAACTTTATCAATACAATTCACAATATCATATGCATTATTTATTATTACCCGTTTTAAACTCATTGTCCGTTCAGGTAGCTTCTTCAATAGAATGCCGCTTAAATACATTCTAACCAGTTTTCTGTAATAGCACTTGAATACTTTCAGTCATAAAGTAAACGAATATGTCTACTGTATACCCATTTTGGGGCTGTTGTCCTTTTAGCGACCAACATAGAGAGCGAATAGATCTACTAACCAGAACAGGGGAGCATATTATTGTCAGCGAACTTAAAAGAGTTCGCTCCCTAGTGAAATAATTACTAATTTTCATATTCACACATTATATTGTCCTTATGGATGAACCTAATCTTCTTAGAAGAATTCTTATTTCATGAAATATGCTATCTTGCTGCTTCATCGAATAGTTATTTGTACAATTTTCTTGAGTTTAGGATTTTGTATCTTAAGCGCTGATCGTTGAATGTGTGTGAAAGCAACACAACACCATTAAGCAACACTGATTTTAATTGAAATGAATAATAAATCTGTACGGTCACTGTCCAATAGGGAAATCATTGCTGAGCTCTTCACAGCATTGATTACTGTCGGCTGGAATACACTAATTGCCTGGCTACAAATGTTTTTAACATGAATCCAACTACTCCACCATCCACGCTCGTTTGGAGAAATGTATATAAATATGCGTGGACCCCCTCCAGCGATAAATTGTCTCGCTTTTCATGTGCTTTGGTAGATGGCATAAACCCTTCATTGGAGTATGTCTGTGATGGTGCCAACAATAAAACATTTTTTATTTGCTGTATGGGATTAAATGTTTCATACACAAACAGATATCAGAGGAGCTTTTGGAAGAATGTCGCGACCTTGTTCAAGAGCGAAATTATCAATATAACAATTTTATCATTATATAAGATTGCCACCGGGAATACTTATTTCAGTAAATCGTTCATTGTTAATAGACAAATATACCTTTGCTCATAGGGGAACGTTAAGTTTATAAACATATGACTGCATTTCTACACGGTCTAGTATGTTCAAGGGGAACAGTCTACTATGAATCAGTTGCTGGACATCTTTTTAGGCTCCTCACTGGGTTTATTCGTGCATTTCGTTAAAGAAACACAGCCCGTGGGGAACAGACCAGTTCTTCCTCTATGAAGAATAAAGTACCAAAAGAAACTCTACAAAATATCACAGTCATGTTAGAAACAACAGTTATTACGTATTCAGTTGCTCCATTTCTCATGGAAAAAAGGTGGCTTGTATCAAGAAAAAGAAACCCTATCGTCTGATTTTTTTTCTTTGTACCATTGAAAAGCATCTTGTGTTCCCAACCCAGTCCCATTGCTAATTGATGAAAACGTTTCAAAACATTGTACAGTCAGGACTTAACGAAATAAAGGTGAACAAAGCTGTAGGCACTTTAAGTTTCACCCTAGGACAACGAAAGAAACTGGAAATGAGATATTGAAACTCAAGGGAATAAAAAGGAATTCAAACAGCAACAGACTATTGGGTCCTTTCGAGGCTGTTTGTGATAGTGGGAGATATAAGAAACTCAAAGATTTGTGTGGTAAAAGTTAGAAGGTATTTAGATAATTCAAAGAGAATAACTTGCAAACTATCATTTTGACAATAGAGTCGCAAATAATGAAAGTGGTGGACCTGAGGCGAATTATTTATCAAGTCTCATCTTAAACGTAACTATGGTACTGATTTTAACCACTCTAATTGGCAAGCCGTTCCATATGTTAACAATCCTGCTGAAGAAAAAGCACTTCGCTTCGTTCAATGTAAATCGTTTGCCCACGAGTTTGTATCCAATACTGCTAGTAAAGTCAGACGAATCAAGTCATATGTAATTTGACAGATCAAGATTATCAAAGCCTTGATAATTTTGAATAATGATAGATCACCTCTTAACTTCTCTTTTCTAAGCTAAATAGCTTTAATCGTATTATCTCATCTCGTAGGATTTGTTTCTTAGTCCGAAAATCATTTTGATTGTTCAGCGCTGTTTTCTCTCCAATCTGTGTCTTATTTTTTCTTTTTTTTTTTTTTTTTAGGTAGGGTGACCAAAGCTGAACACAATATTCAAGATGTGGGCGAACCAATGAATTGTAAAGTGTAAGAGTGATTTCCCTGGGCTTAAATTCGAAGGCTTCGCCTATGAAACCAAGAATCGTGTTCTCTCCTCTCTCTGCTTCTGTGTACTGCTTACTTGGTCTTAGGTCACCAGATATTATTACGCACAAGTCTTTCTTCTCATTTATTTTTTGCACTTCAACAGCATTCATACTGTAGCTTGCCTTTTCGTTTCTTCTTCCTATATGCAAAACTTTGCACTTATCGATATCAAATTCATTTGCCATTTACGAGCCCAGTTCATTAGTGTGTCTATATCAGTTTGAAGCTGTAGACGCTCATGTTCATTTGATATATTATCCAGCTTTGTATCATCAACGAATTTTCATATCTTGCATAGCAGCTCATTATCAGTGTCATTGATATATATGAGAAAGAGAACCGGTCCCAAGATTGATCCTTGTGGCACTCCACTTGTTACGTCTAACCATTCTGAAGCTTGACCATTAATTGCTACTCTTTGTTTACGGAAACTTGTCGAATGTCTACATAGAAAATATCAACCTCCTCATTATCGTCGTACACGTTGATTACGTCGTAAAAGAAATCAAGCAGATTTGTCAAACATGAACGATTTCGTCGGAGACCATGCTGAGAATCGTTTATTAAACGTTGGTCCCCTAATTGATTTATAATTCTAACTTGAATGATGGTTCCCATAAGTTTCCAAGTACAGACGTTAAGCTAATAAGACGATAATTTCCTGGCAGTGACTAATTACGTTTTTTGAATATTGGTGTTACATTGGCAGTCTTCCATTCATCTGGAACTTTTCCTGTAGCAAATGACTTATTGAAAAATGCAGTCAAGGGCTTTATCTCATGTTAAGCCAATTTCATTTTTTTTCCCGGTAAAACTTATGGTCGGCCGTTGTTGTTGTTTGAGATCAAACCTCCCTACACACTGGAGGTACGCGCTCTGTGCTCTATGACGGCCCGCCGGTGGTGAGGGACCTATGCACTGGGCCTAGGGAGTTGGGCTTATTATATCATCCGGTTCACACGAGAGCCAGGCTCCTTCTGAGGGCCTGCTGTTTTATCTATTTTTCACTCCGTATATTGCTAATGTATATCCTCAGTTTTTATTTCAATTTGTTGCAGAATGTTCCCCTCTATTGTCAATGAAACTGGATTCGGGACATGGAATGCTTCGATGGTAAACACAGAGGCAAATAAGTCATTTAATATTTTTACCATGGCCCGCCAACCCTTGTCAAGGACAGACGTGCTCTAGTGACTCGCTCACCGACCCAGTTCAAGCAGGTCTTTTTGAGTGCCCTTCACTGACCCACTTGAATCATTATGGAATCCCTTGAATCTTAGTGAAATCCTTTGAATCTTAGTGAAATCCTAGAGGATGGCTCCAATTTCTCGAGTTGCTTGCCTTAGATGCCATCAGGAGTTCACCGGGGATTTTCTCCTCACAGAAGGATGTGAATAAACCTCTTGTTTGTTCTGCGACGTATTCAATAGGCTTTCGGTAGGTGTTAGGAAAAACACAGAAGTCTTGGAGAAACGTGATGTTAGGTGGCGAAAGCGGTTGCGATACAGGAAACAGGCACAGGTATATCATCTAGGGTAGATAGCTCAGATAGTAGCATCATCCTGGTCGGGGAGTCTATAGTCAGACATCAGGGCCAGGAGTTCTGTACGAAGGGTAGAAACAGGAAGAACTTGTGCTATGTAAGTGTTAGGATAGAACACGTCCTGGATAAGTTTAACTATATAGTTTCAAACAATCCCGTGGATGTGATTTTCGTCGTTCAGGTGGGGACGAACAATACAGTTAATGGGAGACTGAAAGAAATATTAGCGAAGTATAGGGATCTTATTAGCAAGTTTAAAGAAAGTCGTAGGAAGCTTATGATATCGGGATTGCTGCCAAGGTATGAACTCGATTCCTTCATCCTTAGTAGAATGCTGTGGATACACAGACGAATCGCAGCTCTCTGTAGGAATAAGGATAGTATGTTTAATACAGACCTGTAGGACCTATTAGCCATGATAGATCTCTGTACGCTAGGGATGGTCTTCATTTAAATGGAACAGGGAAAGCCCGCCTTGCCAGAGTATTGGATGAGAACATGAGACCTTTTTTTCGATAGAGATAAGCTACTCAGGAGAGCAAATCACGGTCGAACAAACGTAGGAACGAGGAGAATGGGGGAAGACAAGGGGGTACCTGTGGGAAGTGGATCGGTGTAGATGCAATCTGAGTGTGAAAAGGGATCTAAGAGACGGGCGCACAGTCTGACCACTATAAAGGTAGCGGTAGAGGATGGATGGGGACCTTGGCGGTAGGGAGCCGCGGGGAGTAGCGATAACCTCACAGGCAGAGGAATTAGCAAAGAAAGGTCAAGTTGGGTCAGTTGAGGACACTCAGGCCGTGTAAGTAGCGGGTTAGCACAGCTACAGGTAAACTCTCAGGTAACTTTTAGGAACAAGGCTGATAGGATCCAGTGCGGGGAGGGTCAGAGTTAGGCGGCGAACCCAAAATAGATGGAGAACCGTCTCTCTCCCACTACTCCACACACAGACATTAACTGCGATAATACAAACACGCATACCGACAGTAAAATAAAGGCAAATTCAGTCCAGAAATCATCTCCAAGGAAAATAAGTTTAATATACACAAATGCCCGGTGCATCATTACGAAACGCGATGAACTTACATCCTATGCAGTTACCTGAAACACCGAGCATTATTGCGGTCTCAGAAACGTGGGTAAACTCTGAGAACAGACACTTAGTCGCCGAGTTAGCAATACCTAGATACAAACTATTTACGAAAGATGGCTTATACAGGGTAGGTGATGGAGTTATGATCCACGTTGATAACAATCTAAGTGCTATGAAGATAAACAAAGTAGACCACACACTTACGACTCTCTTTATATTGACATTACCGACAAGTTCAAAAGTAAACTACGTCTCGGCGTTATTTACAGACCTCCTAAGCAAAAAGATGACGATAAGATGCTATACAATGAAATCAAAACTATAGTATACAGTAAAGAGGTTATAACAGTAAGAGAGTTCAACAGTCCAAACATAAACTGGAACACGTTAACAGGTGACCGAAAGGGAACAATTAATCAAAAAACCAACCAGAGGTAAAAACATTTTATCTTGTCCTTACTAGTGACACAAATTTAATCAACTCTTGCGAAGTAAGTGAGATTTTGTCAAACAGCGATCACAGTTTAATTAGATTAGAGATAGATTTAGATTATGATATAAATGAAAACAAACTCTTAATCCCAGATTACAGGCAAACAAATTTTGAAAACATTGGACACGAATTTCGCAGTACGAATTAGACAAAACTTCTTGACGTTCACACAGTAGAGGAAATGTGGAATAATTCTAAAAACGCACTACTCAAGACTGGAGATAAACGTATTCCATAAATTGCGAAGAGAACTTGCAATATGAATTGGAGAATAGAAGGACTAATTTGCCAAAAGAAGAAAACATATAGGAAATTCAAATCAATGTGACCGGATGAAAATCACCTGGAATTAATCAGAATCCAAAGCGAGTGTAAGAAGGTCATAAGACAGTAAACACGAGGAAGAAAAAGAATATCCTTGATAGTTAAGAATAATCCAAAGGAATTCCTCAATTGTATAAGACTACGGGAGACAGGTAAAAGAAGGAATTGGAACATTACGAAACGAACATGACACTAACTACTGGCGGCTAGGAAATGGCTATTCATTCTGAAAACTCCGTATTCACAGTTGAAAAAGCATCTCAAATATCGAAACCAATGAAAACGTTTCAAGGAACAGACGTAGAGTTGAGGTTAGAGAAATAAAGAGCTCTGAAGTACTTAGATACCCGGACCAATTAAATCCTAACAAATCCAACGGCCTAGATAAATTACATCAAGATTTTTAAAAGGTCTCTATCGGATGGTCTGGTACCAACTGACTTGAAACTAGCTAATGTTGCCCCTATATATATATATCAAAAGAGACAAAAAGCGTGCCTTGAACTACTGCCCAATTAGCCTCACGTCAGTTTTAGGTAAAACGATGGAAAAAATAATACGAGATAAAACTGTCATGCTCTTAGAATATCACAAAATCATATTGGACAATCATCACGGTTTCTGCAATAGAAGATCCTGCCTGACAAATTTGCTGGATTTTTAAATGTTATTCATCAGAATTGAGACGAAAAAAAAGTCCCGTCTGATGTAGTATCTCCAGATTTCCAAAAGGCTTTCGATAAAGTAGCTTACAAGAGACTTTTACATAAACTCAAAGCACACGGAATCGGTGAAGAACTCTGTGCATGGATCAGAGACTGGCATACCGGAAGAAAGCAGCGTTAACATTAAAAGGCGAGGCCTCTGACTGGGTAGACTTAACCAGTGGTGTGCCACTGTGGTCGGTCGTAGTCCCAATCCTTTTCATAATATACATCAGTAACCTAGACCACGGTCTCATATCTAAGATCTCCAAGTTTGCTGACGACACTAAACTAAGAGTTAGAGCTGCAAATAGGTGGGACTGAGAAATGAGTCAAGGAGATCTTAACTCACTAGCAGAGTGGTTAGACAGACGACGAAGGAAGCTGAATGTAGACAAGTGTGAAGTTATGCATTTTGGAGACAAGAATATGCTTTGCGACTACAAAATATTCGGAAACTCTCTAACTAAAGTAAATGAAGAAAAGGACCTTGGAGTCGTCATTAGCAACAACCTGAAGTACACTAAGCAGTGTCAAGCAGCAAGTTAAAAAGGCAACCAAAAGTTAGGTTTCATAGCCAGGAACATAGATTATAAGACACCAGAAACAATTCTCACGCTATATAATTCTCTTGTAAAACAACACCTTGAATATGCAGTACAGTTTTAGTCCCCAACCTATGAAAAAAAAAGGAAAAAATTAGAGCAGGTACAAAAACGTACAACAAAACTGATCTCATCCCAAGGAAATCTGGCATACGAAGAGAGGCTAAAACGATTGGCGACTTCATCCAAGTGTTAAGAATTCTGAACAAGTTCGATAAACTAAATTACGAACATCTTTTCGAAATACAGGAAAAGTCTGTTACCAGGACAAATGAGATAAAACTAAAAACTAAAAGTCGTAATACGAACGTGGGAAAAAGCTTCTTTTCCTATAGGTGTGTTGAACACTGGAATAAGTTACCGTCATACGTAGTGAATGCTGAGACTATAAATACTTTCTAAAGTCAACCAGACAAATATTCTATAAATTTAGGTATACTCTGAGAAAAACGCCAGAAATAAACTATATAAACGACAGCGGTAACGGGGACACTGGAAGGCTAATGTACAGCAGCAGGAAGTCGGTGATAGCTTGAAAAAAAAAAAAACTGCTGAGCGAAATTACATTTTCCTGTCAAGTTAGACTTTTTTCATTTACCAAACAACCCAGTCGTGGCCAATCAGGCCTCTTGTTGTCTGTCTTTCTCATCTAAACTCATGTAAACATGTAAACATAAGTGTAAAACTTCTTAGGGTTTCTTTTGCTATTTTCAGCCATATAAGCTTCATATAGACATTTCCTTTGTCGTATGATTCTCTTACTTTCCCAACACAGATTTATATACCTTACCGTACCATGTTGGTTATTGGATTCTCTGAGTTTTTTATGAGCTACTTTCTTAAACAATTGGCAGTGTCTTATTTCACCATTCCACCAACTTGGTTTTGCAACAGAAATATACCGTCTCCTTTGTACTGATACGCATGTTACCTCTGCTGCTTTAAAGGTTTTTGTGAGTTTTTACCAAGCTACGTTCCTGTCATTTTCGTTGACTGTATCATCTCAGGTTTGCCTGTCGAGAGTAATGCCAAGATCATTAAGATTTTCACTTTTAAAATCGGGTATTTTTGCAACCGCCATTTTCATCAACATTAAATGCAATGTTGAAAGCGACCTCTAAAGTAATTTGTCGGTGATCACTTGAAACAACCTTTTCTCCAAATTTAACGTTATTAACGAGATCCTCATTTGTAGTAAGAACTAAATCTACTATATTCTCGTCTCGAGTAGGTTCCTCGACTAACTGCATTAGGACACTATCAAGTAAATTTAGGTAGAGCTCACACCCGGAGCTACTGAGAGGGATTCTCCCTACTTAGATAGCGGCGTTAAAATCTCCTACCATGATAGAATCGTATTCATTGCAAATTTCTGCGAACTGATAATAAAATCTGACTGATGGCGTCAGGTTTGACTAACGTCATATATGCCGTCAAAGGTATATCTTTTTCCCCTTAACTCTTACCGTAGGTCGCCAAGATTCAGCGAAGGACGGGAGAAACGAATATCCTTGAATATGGTTAACACTCGCAAGTTGCTGGTATTATGTCTAGATATGAAGGAGAGAGAGAGAGAGAGAGAGAGAGAGAGAGAGAGAGAGAGAGAGAGAGAGAGAGAGAGAGAGAGAGAGAGAGAGAGAGAGAGAGCTACGTAGAGTTGTACAGGTACACAGACCACACTGACCTAAGGTCCAATCGAGGTGGTCTGGCCTTAACGCTTGAAAAAAAAAAAAAAGGTCTCCTTGTTAGCATTAATGAAAACAATAGCAAATCAAAGGCTCTACCTTCCTTCCACTCCCTCCGGCACACATCGGCAGGAAAACAGGCAGACAAATACCATGCAGGATTTAAAAGCCCGTAGGAAAATTTTTATAGGAAAGTCATACGGTAGAATACACGTGTCATGCATCCTATCACTAACAACATGCATCTCTTCACTCTTCCTTATAATGTCAATACTAGGGATAAACTTGAGCTCCAACTTCTCAATTTACCAAGCCTATATCATTCCTGATATTGGACAATGATACCGTAATTCTCAATAACTCTTTCAAAGCAAGTGATATGGGTTTTAATCCGTGATAGTATGATACTGCAACACGACCAGGGAAAAATCCGTGGTTGAGAAGGTACCATGATATACCAGTGCGTTATGAATGATTGAATTATTCAACACTGGAGAGTGACAAATGATGGTCGAGTCTAATTTTTAAGATATTGAGAGTGTTGCTCTTAACAGTATTTTCTGGGAGCTTATTCCATGAATCAATAATGTTGTTAGTAAAAAAGATATTTCGTACAGTCGAGTATTAACTCGGTAACTCCAAAGTTTTAATCCATTTTCTCTCGTCGATAATGCTCGCGCTACCGTTAAGAAATGTTTGATATCAACGTTGTTAAAGCCTATAAGTATTTCGAAACATTCTATTAATTTGCCCCAGAGGCGCCTCTTGCTTAGGGATAACAAGTTTAATTCTCGCAGTCTTTCCTCATATTTGTTACGCTGGAGGAAATCAACTTAGTTGCTCTTCGCTGCACTGCTTCCAATTTAAGAATGTCCTTGCTTAAGCAGGGGGCCCAAAGCTGCACCGCATATACGAGGTGTGGACTTAGGTGTAGTGGCAATATCACATCATTGCTTTTATACATAAAGTTTCTGTTTATGAATTCTAACATCCTATTTGTTGTCTTGGTAACTTCATTTGCAATGCTGGGAAATTTTGAAGTTATTGAAGACAGTGACTCCTAGATCCGTCACAATAAGGGTGTCCTTCATAAGCAATCTTTTGTTTGGGTTTCCTACTTGTAACAGCTGACTTTCATTGACGTTAAACGGCATTTGCCATTTACTAGACCATTCAGTGATCTTATCTAGATCCTCTTGTAATCTCTGCCTTTCTTCTTCATTTAATATGGCAATGCCGATCTTTGTGTCATTTGCAAATTTGGATTCTAGGTTATTTAATCCTACATCAATATCATTAATATCAACGATGAAAAATATTGGTCCAAGTACGGATCCCTGGGAGACTCCACTAGTAACGGGTGACCATGGTGATGACTGAATGATTCCCTCTTCATTACGACTCTGCTTCCCATCACGTATCCAGCTGGGCTTCTATTACTTTCTTCTGCAACCAGTGATCCCCAAGGCCCGGATTTTGTGCATCAATTTAACGTGTAGGACTTTGTCGAATGCATTCTGAAAGTCCAGAAATATTGTATCTATAGCTTTTGTCTTGTCACGGGTATTGAATTATGTATGATAAAATTCAAGGAGGTTTGTAAGGCATGACCTACGTGTTCTAAAACCATTCTGTGTATCATTGATCTGACTGTGTTGAATCAGACAGGCTACGATTTTATCTCTAATAATCGACTCCAAAAGTTTACATATAATTGATATGAGGCTAAGAGAATGGTGATGACCAGGCAATCCGCGGCTTCCCTTTTTGTACATAGGAGTGACGTCTGCCAGTCTCTACTCCTGTGGGACGACTCCTTCCCGGAGTAATTTCATGTTTGACGCTTTTACTCACTCGTGGAAGTAAACGATCAGGTTCTGGACTTTTTTAGGCTTCAGTTTATCTATCTGCGTTAGTATTTCTCAAACTGTGACGGGGAATTCTTGGATAGTGTGAGTGCTATCTGTCACTGTCCTAAATTCTTGTCGTTGCTTTCTAACGTAAAAACATGACTGAAGAAATAGTTCAGGGTTGTTCCTATGCTTTTATCGTCCACAATGGGCTCCATTCTCGTTTACTACGGGTCTTACTGTACTCCTTATATGTTTCTTACTAGTGATATATCAATAAAATCTTTTAGGATCTCTCTTACCATCTCTTACAGTACTTCTTATTCTCTATTGGCATTTTTGATAGATCTCACTTGTCTTCTTATTGTGTTATATTGCGTTGCAATATCTGGGTCATTGTCCGATTTCTTAAGCTTACACAGTATATTTCTGCGCCGTAAAGCTCATGTAATATTTTGGGAATACCATTCAGGCTTATTGGTGTTGTTGTTTCTGTCGTGCATGGGAATGAATGACTTGATGCTGCATAAACTGACGCTTCAAACTGGCCAATAATTCCTCTGGGCATGAACCTAACAAGGGTCAGACTCATTAGTGCGTCGCGCAGCCTATCAAAGTTCGCTTTTTATAAAGTTAGGGGCAATAGTACTGGTTTCTGGGGGAGTCAGTTTTGATATTTACGTAGAACCAAACCATGTTATGGTCACAAGTGCCTAGATGTTCTCCAACACGGGTATCAGTTATAGAGAACTCCTGGGATGCAAAAACTAAATCAAGTATATTGGCTCCTCTCGTCGGCTCAGTGACGATTTGGTAGAGAAAACTGTCTTCGACAAAGTTGATACGTCGAACAGATTCACTCTCTACACCTGTCATATTTTGCCAGAGGATTTCTGGAATATCAAAATCCCCAAGAATGATCGAGTCTTTATCCTGTATTGCTCGTTGTAAACTCTCGTACCTAATGGTCGTGTCAGTATATGTTGGCTGACTGGGGCGTCTGTAAACGACGTTTGAATAAAGTTTGGAATATCCTGTGCTAATCTGAACAAGCGAGTGTTCAACAACAGCTGATGTTGTAGTCAGAATATCGACGGGAGTTTAGGTAAGACTTTTACACACACTGTAGTTCCGCCTCCTCGACCGTCTCTGTCCCTTATAGATGATCTGTAGTCTGGTAGATTGTACTCACTAATCACATCACTGTTTTTCGTGTTCATAGATTTTTTTTTTTTTTTTTTTTTTATACTTTGTCGCTGTCTCCCGCGTTTGCGAGGTAGCGCAAGGAAACAGACGAAAGAAATGGCCCCCCCCCCCCCATACACATGTACATACACACGTCCACACACGCAAATATACATACCTACACAGCTTTCCATGGTTTACCCCAGACGCTTCACATGCCTTGCTTCAATCCACTGACAGCACGTCAACCCCTGTATACCACATGACTCCAATTCACTCTATTTCTTGCCCTCCTTTCACCCTCCTGCATGTTCAGGCCCCGATCACACAAAATCTTTTTCACTCCATCTTTCCACCTCCAATTTGGTCTCCCTCTTCTCCTCGTTCCCTCCACCTCCGACACATATATCCTCTTGGTCAATCTCTCCTCACTCATTCTCTCCATGTGCCCAAACCATTTCAAAACACCCTCTTCTGCTCTCTCAACCACGCTCTTTTTATTTCCACACATCTCTCTTACCCTTACGTTACTTACTCGCTCAAACCACCTCACACCACACATTGTCCTCAAACATCTCATTTCCAGCACATCCATCCTCCTGCGCACATCTCTATCCATAGCCCACGCCTCGCAACCATACAGCATTGTTGGTACCACTATTCCCTCAAACATACCCATTTTTGCTTTCCGAGATAATGTTCTCGACTTCCACACATTTTTCAAGGCTCCCAAAATTTTCGCCCCCTCCCCCACCCTATGATCCACTTCCGCTTCCATGGTTCCATCCGCTGACAGATCCACTCCCAGATATCTAAAACACTTCACTTCCTCCAGTTTTTCTCCATTCAAACTCACCTCCCAATTGACTTGACCCTCACCCCTACTGTACCTAATAACCTTGCTCTTATTCACATTTACTCTCAACTTTCTTCTTCCACACACTTTACCAAACTCAGTCACCAGCTTCTGCAGTTTCTCACATGAATCAGCCACCAGCGCTGTATCATCAGCGAACAACAATTGACTCACTTCCCAAGCTCTCTCATCCCCAACAGACTTCATACTTGCCCCTCTTTCCAGGACTCTTGCATTTACCTCCTTTACAACCCCATCCATAAACAAATTAAACAACCATGGAGACATCACACACCCCTGCCGCAAACCTACATTCACTGAGAACCAATCACTTTCCTCTCTTCCTACACGTACACATGCCTTACATCCTCGATAAAAACTTTTCACTGCTTCTAACAACTTGTCTCCCACACCATATATTCTTAATACCTTCCACAGAGCATCTCTATCAACTCTATCATATGCCTTCTCCAGATCCATAAATGCTACATACAAATCCCTTTGCTTTTCTAAGTATTTCTCACATACATTCTTCAAAGCAAACACCTGATCCACACATCCTCTACCACTTCTGAAACCGCACTGCTCTTCCCCAATCTGATGCTCTGTACATGCCTTCACCCTCTCAATCAATACCCTCCCATATAATTTACCAGGAATACTCAACAAACTTATACCTCTGTAATTTGAGCACTCACTCTTATCCCCTTTGCCTTTGTACAATGGCACTATGCACGCATTCCGCCAATCCTCAGGCACCTCACCATGAGTCATACATACATTAAATAACCTTACCAACCAGTCAACAATACAGTCACCCCCTTTCTTAATAAATTCCACTGCAATACCATCCAAACCTGCTGCCTTGCCGGCTTTCATCTTCCGCAAAGCTTTTACTACCTCTTCTCTGTTTACCAAATCATTTTCCCTAACCCTCTCACTTTGCACACCACCTCGACCAAAACACCCTATATCTGCCACTCTGTCATCAGACACATTCAACAAACCTTCAAAATACTCATTCCATCTCCTTCTCACATCACCGCTACTTGTTATCACCTCCCCATTTACGCCCTTCACTGAAGTTCCCATTTGCTCCCTTGTCTTACGCACCCTATTTACCTCCTTCCAGAACATCTTTTTATTCTCCCTAAAATTTACTGATAGTCTCTCACCCCAACTCTCATTTGCCCTTTTTTTCACCTCTTGCACCTTTCTCTTGACCTCCTGTCTCTTTCTTTTATACTTCTCCCAACTCAATTGCATTTTTTCCCTGCAAAAATCGTCCAAATGCATAGATGTTTCTGCTAAACCAGTGAAATGACATCAACGTGTTCACCGTTTATCAAACGATGTGATTTAGCCATTTTGTTTCGGATGGAGAGAGAGAGAGAGAGAGAGAGAGAGAGAGAGAGAGAGAGAGAGAGAGAGAGAGAGAGAGAGAGAGAGAGAGAGAGAGAATGCTACTGGATGATCATTGCTTCTTTCTCATCTTTTAATTGAGCTTATTTCATCATTTTTCCCCTTTTTCCATGTCTCCTTATCTTCACTTTTTTCCCTTTCTTTTTCATGTTCCTTATTTTCACTGCGTTTTTCCCCTTCCATTTTTCATGTCTCCTTATTTTCACCATGATTTTTCTCTTTCTTTTTCATGTCTCCTTTTTTTCACCACCTTTTTTTCCTTCCTTTCGTCATGTCTCCTTATTCTCACCCCCTCCTCCTCCTCCTCCTCCTCCCGAGGAACAGATGCCTGCTGTAGCACTGCCTGGGTCTCGCACTATGGCGGTGTTACGGAAGGCAGCTCATGTGGATCTCCGCTCTCCGCCTCAACACCATTGTCCCCCTTTAGCTACTGCTGCCTCGGGGTTCGAATGCGGGTACTTTGCACGCGTGACTGGTGGTGACGGACGAGGGGGTTAAGGACGCTATAGTACTGTGCACTTGTCTGAATTCTTTTTCGTTCATTCTCTATGTATGAATAATCTCTCTCTCTCTCTCTCTCTCTCTCTCTCTCTCTCTCTCTCTCTCTCTCTCTCTCTCTCTCTCTCTCTCTGGTGCCGTTGCACACACGTCAACACGAAGTGTGTGTGACACTACAGGCACAGACGTAGCGACGACGCGGCCGTTGGCCAGGAAGTCGACGTAGATAACATCAAGAGGACCAGAGGACTCCAAGACACTAGTAACACAGACGTAGCGACGATGCGTAGACCCAGCAGGATGCGACAGCAGCTGCGAATTTACGGCACAAAGATACTCGGCTCCGCTGTTTTCTCCGTCATACGACCGACATCTTTAACGAGGAATAACAGATGAATGACGTAACGATGAGCCTCGACAGCAACCTCATCGCTGCCCTTTCAGGGGAGTTAAATATTCCTCTCAAGTGCTGTAGAAATTTCCTCCCATTTATGAAGATGTGTTTATATAAAAGTCTCGCCCTTTGAATCATGAATTCTCGCCTGAAAGTATATTCTCTCTTTACTTTCTTAAACTTATCAGTTCTTTATACAACACATTATCCCCTTGTGATCACAAGGAAGACGTCTCGTGGGATCTTTCTACAATGTACTTGACTGCTGTCAAATCAGTGAGTTCAGACATGACTCTTGTCAAAAATTACATGATATTAGCAAACATTTCATCCATAACGATGTCTTACCTCGGATACTTGAGATGTACCATAACTTTACTTACTGTAAATAGTTCTTTTTGTTATTCATCTTGATACGTAATCTACTCAACATTGTTCAGTTGTTGTAAACTTCACTTAACATGTAAATTACCGAATCATTCATTGTGTTACCCAAACTATGTTAACACTCTTCCACTATGTAACCTCTCATGTATTTCAGTCACCAGTCCCTGGACCGTGCACTCTGCATCCTCTTTTACACCACCGGCCACAGGATGGGTAAGAGTGCACAATAAATTAGCCACAATTGTGGGTCCTTTGAAGGAGAGTTACTAAGATAAACAATGTACACTGCGTACATCTGTGGATGACTGGAGTCTCGATATGTACTTTGAGGTTTCGAGGGAACCAAGGGTGTTCCATGTCTGTACTGTTGTCCAGATCTCGGGCTTATCTGTAGTTTGTATCACCGTTGTCTTCAAGTCTCTGCCATACTTTTTGGGCTGCTTCTCTTAGGTGGATGGAGCAGGGAAGAATGTGCTCACCAAATTCTTCAGAATTTAGGAATGAAACAGCATCAATATTCCGTTCCAGTTGGGCATATGCTCTATTTCAGCATATGCAAGACTCCGGCCACTCTATTGACTGGAACAACACCCAGAAAATGTAACTTGTCATATTTGATAAAAAGGATTAATTAGTAATCTCAACATTAGTCTGAACATGTACAAATCAGAACCTTTCGTAATCAAAAGCATTGTCGACATGTAGAAGTTGATGAACTTATCCACCACGACCTGACACTTGCCTCTGGTCATCCGACCCTTGACTGTCGTCACCTGTTTCTGGTCATCACATTTCTTACTTGACCTTTCCGTCTGACCTTCACCTGAAGAGCTCATGCACCTTACATATCATCTTGAATTAAGTGTGTAAATCCTACATAAGCTCAATATCTTTGTACTCCTAAAGTTTTTTTCTTTTTTAACATTGGAGGCTACAGTCACGAACAAAAGTATACATCAAGGTCGGACCTTCATTGACATATAGAGGATTATGTAAGGGGTAAAAAAAAAAGAGAGAGAGAGATAGAGAGATACAAGGGAAAGCTCTTACGAATTTTGGAGAAATGAAAAACCTGTCTTTTATAACTGCTAGGTTATAGTTAGGAAAGACATGAGAGGGTAGAGAGTTCCGAAGCTTCGAGGTGTAGGGAAAGAAACAGCTCTCAAAACAGATCACCCTTGAGTTACCGATGACCACAGAATAATCATGTGACACAGCAGTTTGCCGGGCATTGCGTGGTCTAGCTAGTGGTGTGGGCAAACAAGCAGCCAGCTTTAGGGAGTCATAAACAAAGTAATGCCTACAGAAGAGGGAAAGTGAACCAACAACGCAGCGTAGGGCAAGCGGTCAGAGTTTGAAGCTAGCCTGGGGAGTCTATATAAGTCGGACAGCTTCCGACTCAATCCTGTCAAGGAAGAGTGCAGAGCTAGAACCACCCCAGATATGATAGCAGCACTCCATACAAGGACGACTCAATCCTCTGCATAAACGAGCAACTGTTCAGAAGAAAAGAAATTTTGATATCTAAACATGACTCCCAGTTTCTTAAAGGCAGACTTAGCCATTCCTGTAATGTGGGGTGTCCAAGAAAGAGTGGATGTTACAATGATACCATGTTACGTTCAGTGAGTCAATAAGTGGAATTGCAGAGCCGTCAAAGGTGTGAATTATCACGAAAGCGTTCGAATCTTCGTGTTTCATTAGCCTTGTGGTTACCAGCATATTCGTGAATCACTTGTATAAAGAGAGCAAGAGTCTCTGGGGTCGTTGTGTACGCAATTAGAAATACTCGCCCGTGTTTCACATCAAGGGAGATAATCTAAGTTCATAAAACCATTCCATTTTCTTCGTATCTTGACTGTTTTAATCTTGCTTTACTTTCGTTCTGTTTTCCCCTGACTCCAAGCCATCGTTCCCTCCCTACTCGTCCTTTGTTTACTGATATCAACTGTTGCTTCCTTCTGCGCCCTGGCTCCCCCTTCCTCCTCCCGTTCCCACTCCTATCAACGTCGTAATTCTCTGTCTTACGCCAACTTCTTCTGCCATCACCTGCCGCCTCTCTCATCGTCACGCGTTTTTCATGTACTCACGTCCTCACACGCCCACTACATACTACCTCCTTGCCTTTCCTTCATATACATGGGATGTTTACTATGACGTCATATTTCCCAAGACAGTGTTGATACGATAAAAAACACAATTGTTCCCGACAATGGCGCCTTAGGTGGAGTGTTGAGGATCTCACCCCTGGGGAGTAGCGGGGTAGTGGAGGGAGGGGGTCTTTGGCTCTGGCCCAGAGAGAGAGAGAGAGAGAGAGAGAGAGAGAGAGAGAGAGAGAGAGAGAGAGAGAGAGAGAGAGAGAGAGACTCTCATAACGATGACAGTCAGACAATGCTGTTCCTCCTCCCCCCTCGACCACATCATCAAATGATCACCCGGGAATTCGTAATATAAAGTAATTAGCATACAATCCTCTGTCATCAGCAACGCCAAGTTCAAGGTCCTCCCCTCCGTCCTGAGAGACCCGGGGTCAGAGTCACGTCAACTACGCAGCAGGAGGAAGGAAGACCTTGCCCTGCTTTTCTCTATACAGTCGTCAGTATGGATGACGACGACACTTTCTTCTGCTCACGACAGAACCAACCTCTCTCTCTCTCTCTCTCTCTCTCTCTCTCTCTCTCTCTCTCTCTCTCTCTCTCTCTCTCTCTCTCTCTCTCTCTCTCTCTCTCTCTCTCTCTCTCTCTCTCTCTCTCTCTCTCTCTCTCTCTCATGGCACTATCTCGTCGCAAGTACCCGTAAGTATGTACTGGTCCAGCCGCTACCGTCTTACCACTGTAAATGGCGAGTAAGTATTGAATTATGATATATATATATATATATATATATATATATATATATATATATATATATATATATATATATATATATATATATATATATATATATATATATATATATTATCCCTAGGGATAGGGGAGAAAGATTACTTCCCATGTATTCCCTGCGTGTCGAAGAAGGCGGCTAAAAGGGGAGGGAGCGGGGGGCTGCAAATCCTCCCCTCTCGTTTTTAACTTTCTAAAAGAAAGAACAGAGAAGAGGGCCAAGTTAGGATATTCCCTCAAAGGCTCAGATTTTGTTCTTAACGCTACGTCGCTAACGCGTGAAATGGCGAATAGCATATATATATATACTGATGATATATATACTGATGATACAGCGCTGGTGGCTGATTCATATGAGAAACTGCAGAAGCTGGTGACTGAGTTTGGTAAAGTGTGTGAAAGAAGAAAGTTAAGAGTAAATGTGAATAAGAGCAAGGTTATTAGGTACAGTAGGGTTGAGGGTCAAGTCAATTGGGAGGTAAGTTTGAATGGAGCAAAACTGGAGGAAGTAAAGTGTTTTAGATGTCTGGGAGTGGATCTGGCAGCGGATGGAACCATGGAAGCGGAAGTGGATCATAGGGTGGGGGAGGGGGCGAAAATCCTGGGAGCCTTGAAGAATGTGTGGAAGTCTAGAACATTATCTCGGAAAGCAAAAATGGGTATGTTTAAAGGAATAGTGGTTCCAACAATTTTGTATGGTTGCGAGGCGTGGGCTATGGATAGAGTTGTGCGCAGGAGGGTGGATGTGCTGGAAATGAGATGTTTGAGGACAATGTGTGGTGTGAGGTGGTTTGATCGAGTAAGTAACGTAAGGGTAAGAGAGATGTGTGGAAATAAAAAGAGCGTGGTTGAGAGAGCAGAAGAGGGTGTTTTGAAATGGTTTGGGCACATTGAGAGAATGAGTGAGGAAAGATTGACCAAGAGAGTATATGTGTCGGAGGTGGAGGGAACGAGGAGAAGTGGGAGACCAAATTGGAGGTGGAAAGATGGAGTGAAAAAGATTTTGTGTGATCGGGGCCTGAACATGCAGGAGGGTGAAAGGAGGGCAAGGAATAGAGTGAATTGGATCGATGTGGTATACCGGGGTTGACGTGCTGTCAGTGGATTGAATCAGGGCATGTGAGGCGTCTGGGGTAAACCATGGAAAGCTGTGTAGGTATGTATATTTGCGTGTGTGGACGTGTATGTATATACATGTGTATGGGGGTGGGTTGGGCCATTTCTTTCGTCTGTTTCCTTGCGCTACCTCGCAAGCGCGGGAGACAGCGACAAAGCAAAAAAAAAAGGAAAATATATATATATATATATATATATATATATATATATATATATATATATATATATGGGGATGTGAGAAGGAGATGGAGTGAGTGTTTTAAAGGTTCGTTGAATGTGTTTGATGATATAGTGGCAGATATAGGGTGTTTTGGTCGAGATGGTGTGCGAAGTGAGAGGGTTAGGGAGAATGATTTGGTAAACAGAGAAGAGGTAGTAAAAGCTTTGCAGAAGATGAAAGCCGGCAAGGCAGCGGGTTAGGATGGTATTGCAGTGGAATTTATTAAAAAAGGTAGTGACTGTATTGTTGACTGGTTGGTAAGGTTATTTAATTTATGTATGACTCATGGTGAGGCGCCTGAGGATTGGCAGAATGCTTGCATAGTGCCATTGTACAAAGGCAAAGGGGATAAAAGTGAGTTCTCAAATTACCGAGGTATAAGTTTGTTGAGTATTCCTGGAAAATTATATGGGAGGGTGTTGATTGAGAGGGTGAAGGCATGTACAGAGCATCAGATTGGAGAAGAGCAGTGTGGTTTCAGAAGTGGTAGAGGGTGTGTGGATCAGGTGTTTGCTTTGAAGAATGTATGTGAGAAATACTTAGAAAAGCAAATGGATTTGTATGTAGCATTTATGGATCCGGAGAAGGCATATGATAGAGTTGATAGAGATGCTCTGTGGAAGGTATTAAGAACATATGGTGTGGGAGGCAAGTTGTTAGAAGCAGTGAAAAGTTTTTATCGAGGATGTAAGGCATGTGTACGTGTAGGAAGATAGGAAAGTGATTGGTTCTCAGTTAATGTAGGTTTGCGGCAGGGGTGTGTGATGTCTCCATGGTTGTTTGATTTGTTTATGAATGGGGTTGTTAGCGAGGTGAATGCAAGAGTTTTGGAAAGAGGGGCAAGTATGCAGTCTGTTGTGGATGAGAGAGCTTGGGAAGTGAGTCAGTAGTTGTTCGCTGATGATACAGCGCTGGTGGATGATTCGTGTGAAAAACTGCAGAAGCTGGTGACTGAGTTTGGTGAAGTATGTGAAAGAAGAAAGCTGAGAGTAAATGTAAATAAGAACAAGGTAATTAGGTACAGTAGGATTGAGGGACAAGTCATTTGGGAGGTAAGTTTGAATGGAGAAAAACTGGAGGAAGTGAAGTGTTTTAGATATCTGGGAGAGGATTTAGCATTGGATGGAACCATAGAAGCAGAAGAGTGAGTCACAGGTTTGGGGAGGGGGCGAAATTTCTAGGAGCGTTGAAGAATGTGTGGAAGGCGAGAACGTTATCTCGGAGAGCAAAAATGGGTATGTTTGAGGGAATAGTAGTTCCATCAATGTTACATGGTTGCGAGGCATGGGCTATAGAAAGGGTTGTTTTGAAGAGGGCGGATGTGTTGGAAATGAAATGTTTGATTACAGTATGTGGTGTGAGGTGGTTTGATCGAGTATGTAATGTAAGGGTAAGAGAGATGTGGGGTAATAAAAAGAGTTTGGTTGAGAGAACAGAAGAGGGTGTTTTGAAATGGTTTGGTCACATGGAGAGAATGAGTGAGGAAAGAATGACTCTAACTCCAGTACCACGAGAAATATCATTGAATCTTCTATCATCAAATACACAAAGAATTACAACCTTAATACTGGTGAAGGTCTTTACAAGTTGGATAATTTTATTGTTGATAAAATATGTAAACAATTCACCTTCTTGTCCACGTAATATGTTTATGATACGCTCGTTGTCTGTCTTAGACAATCACTTGTTTACCAAATGGCGTCCTAGCTACGTCTCTTCGTTGTATATCAACTGGCTGTTATATTTCTTTCTTGTATCTCCCCTGATGATGTGATTATTACACGAAAGTGCACTTGGGAACTTATCGTGTTTCATATATATATATATATCTTTTCATACGTGTTCGGTATTTCTCGCGTGAGGTGGCGTCAGGAACAGATGGAATGAGTGCAATGAAAAAAAGAAAATAACCACATTTGTCTCCTTCCCTCTGTTCCTTCTTGTTAGGAGTAGGGAAGGGAGGATTTCCAACTCCCCGCCACCCAGCCCCCTGCCGCCCGTCTTACCCGCCCTGTACGAGACGTAGGATATACCTAAATGCCATTCTTTCTCCACGATTCGTTTTCCTTTTTTATGGCTCCGGTAAGCATCAGGGGCGTGACGGACTGCATGACCTTCGTCAGTCTCCAGCCACCAGAGCGACGGCGGTGTCACGCCATGACAGACCCCATTGTTTTCACTGCCACGCCCACGTCTCCTGCAACAGACGACGTAGAGAGTGTACAACGACCGTGACGTAGACGATGTAGACCCTCAGCCACTATACAACGATCGTAACGTAGACGATGTAGACCCTCAGCCACCTTACAACGATCGTAACGTAGACGATGTAAACCCTCAGCCACTTTACAAGGACCGTGACGTAGACGATGTAGACCCCAGCCACCTTACAACGATCGTAACGTAGACGATGTAAACCCTCAGCCACTATACAACGATCGTAACGTAGTCGATGTAGACCCTCAGCCACTATACAACGATCGTAACGTAGACGATGTAGACCCTCAGCCACTTTACAACGATCGTAACGTAGACGATGTAAACCCTCAGCCACTTTAAAAGGACCGTGACGTAGACGTCGACATATAAACATGATACTGACGCTAGGGAAAATTTTTCTATTTCAGGATGGAATTTTTCGATGAACGATGGATAGAGAGAAATGAATAATGTGAATATATATAGAGATACAGTCTAGTATAGGGGGGATCCGATGTGGGTCGCTGGCCCTGTTTAGCTAAAATCACTCGCTAAAGTTACGAGGACTTGGGTCTACCAATAACAATGGGTTGGATCGTCCACTCATACTTGTAAAATCTCCCAGTTACATGAGGTGGATCTATCCATTACGTAGATTGGGATCTACCAACTACTTTGGGTCAGATGTACCAAAACTATGGGTTGAATCTCCCTGTAACACGGGGTGTATCAACCAGTTACCCGGGCTGGATCTTCTACACACAGGGACCTTCCAGTCAGAAGTAAAATTATCGATTATATAGACTGGAAATATCAATTACATGGTGGTGGATCAGGTCAACACAGCCTTCCTCACTCAAGCCAAAAGCATGTCACAGGCACACTGCTTCCGTCCGAGGCCACATGCACCTTTCTTGGATCTCCCCCCCCTCCCCACCCCCAAGGCTAGCGTGGGGAACCTAACCCCCCCCCTCCCCCAAGTAAACTTTGCCAACCCACATGTAATGTTACATGATTTGTTGATTTACAAAGCAATTATTTCCTTTTCATTTCCTATAAGTCTGTTGAATTTGTAGTCCTCTCTGTCTGTCTGTCTTTGTCTGTGACACTGTCTGTCAGTCTGTGTCTCTCTCTGGGTAATACTCTCTTGGGTATGTGGAGGGTTAGTTGATTGGCTGCGCGGTGGGTAAACATTTCAGGGGTTGTCGACTGGCACTCCTTTGACACATATAGCTGTATTTTCCTTCTGCCTCACCCACCGTGGGCTGTTGGGTTTCAGTCAAAATGGAAACAAATTCTCCATCTCACAGTATGACACTTGACAATGCGTAGCTCACACGACTCATTCTTCGGAACTATATATCTTCCTGCACTACGCGCTAGCCTTGCCTTTCGGCAAAATCTGGCCGCAAATACTTGTAAGAATGGAAGGATGGAAGCAAAGGATGTAAGCACAGTATGTAAGTAAGTAAGCAAAGTAAGTCCGTAGGTAAAGTATGTAAGTTAAGTAAGTACATAGATAAGTAAGTGTTCAGTGACTTTCTCCTCAATCCATGCACACTTACATTGAACCAGATAATATCGTTCTTTTTCGCCTGGTTGCTTAAAAAGGTCGAAAGATACATTTTCACTTTTTGGAACTAAGATTTATTTCCACTCTCGAACGACGAAATTATAAGAAATTCATATCGCGAACAAGAGTCGTATGTAACTGCTTTGATATAAATATTCCAATCATTTATCCGTTCCTGTTTCCTAAACAATTACATACCCGGCAATATCTAATTGTATCCTGCATTTTGATTACTACAGTTATTGCTGTCACAAAATTTCCCCAGCTACTGACATATCATATAACAGAATTATGATCTTTCTCAAGTTCAAACGTCAACATTTTCAAGAAAAGCGGACAAGACTCACCCTATGTTTATCATTTTGATTTATGGAGTATAAATAACAGGGAAGGGATGTGAATAGTTTGTAAATTGGGGAATTATGTTCTGGTTTGGTCCCGCGGGCGCTTCCCTGGAGGGTATATAAAGCAGGATGGCTCGGCTCCGAGCGACAGTGAAGTCTTAAGCGTCAAGGAAAGTATTGTTACGAAGGTGGGTTAGGGCGCTCTCCCTGAGTTGAGAGCGTTTGGAATCTTTTATTCCCGGGTTTTATTCTTGTGCAGAGAGCCAAGAATACTGTTGGTTGTAGGTAGATTTAAATGTACATATCAAATACCCTCCAGCTTTGATTAATGATTGACAATATATATATATATTCATTTATTCATTGATATTTATCATAATTGCTGATACCCGCGTCAGCGAGGTAGCGCCAGGAAACATGAAGAATGGCCCATACACGCACAAATACATACATATCCATATCGACATATACATACGTATACATACACATACACAGACATATACATATATACACATGTACATATTCATACTTGCCTGCCTTCATCCATTTCTGTCGCTAACCCGCCACACAGGAAATGGCATCGCTACCGCGCCCCGCTTCAGCGAGGCAGCGCCAGGAAAACAGACACGATATTGAATTTTACCTTTTACATTTTCACAAATGTTTACTTTAGTTTCAGTATTTATCATCTAGTAGCGTGAGGTTATCCCTCTCTATTCTGAGTACTAAAAATGCTGTTCAAGGAAACTGAATGATTTTGTTTGTTACAGGAAAGTATGAGAAGAAATTCTTTTTTTCCCACTTGTTGTATTCGTGTGGCCATTGTGGTTGAGTTTGATGTGGCTAAGATTTTTTCAGAAAGATACAACTTTCACAATTCATTTGTCCTCAACTGGAGAAGCGATGAAGTGTGGTGGTGGCGGGGTATATTTTGTAGTGATGACAGTGGGGTTTGGAATGAGGTGTGATGAAAGTGGCTGTAGTGGTGGTGGAGAAGGTGGTGTTGGTGGTGGTGATAGTGATGGTGGCACTGTGTTGGGGATGAAGACTGACGAGGATTGTGGTGGTGGTTTAAGCAAACAGGTGAGTGGCATCTGTGGTGGTGGGAGCCTGGGTGTTGTCTCATCTCGCGAGAGCCATGAAGGTGACGTCAACTAGGCTATCGTGTTGTGTGCTGTTATCCCTCATTTACTCTCAGTCTCTTGATCGCGATCGTTGTTGGCGAGGGATTAGATAGCGCAGGAGTTGTCAAAGCATGAAGGCTGGTCACGAGAAGTGTAGGAGACACGCGAACTTCGCGCTCCCTCATCACCACCACTCGCTCAGTTCGACCAAGCGGGAGACTCAAACCATCCCCTTTTTCTCTCTCTTTGCAGACGGAGGGACGCTCGAGAGTGACAGCGAGACACACGAGATGCAGTTCCTTCAACTCTCACTAGTGGCCATGCTGGCAGCCCTCACCACTGCCATGGGTGAGTGGGTGGAGACAGTTAGGGTTCAAGGGCGGGTGGAGTGTTGGGGAAGTAAGGGGAAATGGGGAGAGTTAGAGGATGAAGAAGAGAGAGACAGTAGTGGTAGGGAGAAGTCAGTATAACAAATAAAACACAAAAGAAATTGATAGGACAACATCACTATGACGAGAGACGTATTGACGAACGCGAAGGTTAGAAGCGGATATCTGCATAACTGACGTACCTTAAAAATTATAGTGCATGAACGAACTAGAACATAATATCATTCCGAAGTAATAATTGTACCGAGAAAATACTGTCAATCCTTCTGTGAGGTCTTCTTGTGGTGAGGTCTCGACCCTCACTTGTCTGTGGCGAAAGTCGACCAACATTATGTCCCCCCCTACCCCACCCCTCCCCATCTCCCTCCAGGAAATGTAATTGTTTCTCCTTCTATCTAGATAATGAGTCATTATCTTTATTCAACTCTAACATTGTTTTTTATTCTCTTTTAGATGCTTCAGAAGCAGAGGTTTCCACCGTCAACTCAACAGGTAAGTCATCATTCATTTCATTCGCCAGTTCTATCTTTCTTTCCTTGTATTTCCGTTTTCTGAACTTTGTGTGTGATACACTTTTTGTATAAAGAACTAATCGAATGAAAAATGGACAGAGAACGTAATGTTTTAGTTAAGAAAACCATATGATCATTTGATAAACAAGATGTCAGTAAATATGTCTCGATCCCGATGAAAGTTATACTCAGGTTCCGCTAATAACTGCTCACAGTTTCTCTGCTGATCGTTGGAGACTGTATCCAGTCAATCTATTCATTCATATATAAAAAAAAAACATTCTCTTTTAATTGTCATAAAGACGAATACAAGTTAAGCCAAATTTTTTGCTAAGACTTCCTCGTTCTTGGAAATGTGGCAAAGATCACATATCTCAACAAAGTTGAAGCTGGATGACTCATCACCCACCACAGTTGAGTTTGATTGCTGTCGACATTAGAAATCATTCTGCCTGTTGGCCATTTGCCATCCAGTTCCATTCTTTGTTGCACTCCCTATATTTCATGCATCAGTAAAATCGTTATTATTTTGTGGATTACACGGTAGCAATACAACAATGCTGTTTGGCTCGATTATACCGACAAAAATTCGCCCACTGAGGAGTGTACTTTTGAAGTGTCAAGTTATCTGATTATATTCAGGGTGCTCAGCCATCACACTCAGGGTGCTCAGCCATCACACTCAGGGTGTCAGTCACCACACTCAGGGTGCTCAGTCATCACACTCAGGGTGCTCAGCCATCACACTCAGGGTGTCAGCCACCACACTCAGGGTGCTCAGTCACCACACTCAGGGTGCTCAGTCATCATACTCAGGGTGTGGTATGAGACGGTGCCACGCTCTTGTGTAGCATAATGCAATCTTGGTACACTAAGTCATCTAATGAAGTCTCATTATGTAATACAACGGTCTCCCTACATTATGCGATGGTCATATCATATAATGACGCTACACCATGTCATGGGATCATCATACAGAAGTGCCTGACGTGTTCTACCTTCTTTTTCAGGAAATGAAGAGACTGAATCTTCAAGCCAGACTGGTAAGCTGAACTGTACATTTTCTACCACACAGTCAACTCTAGACTGGTGACTGCCTCTCATTCACTCTGCTTTTGACTTAAAGTACAAGGCAAGTACCCTGGGATGGTAAGACAATATACACAGACTACCAGAAGTCTAACTTAAGAATTACAGAAAGTGTTTAGTCGACCATCTATATTACAGTGTAGGCTTCAGCGAAATACTGATTTTCTCGACTTCTAAACATTAAGATATTGATATCTAGTGAGAGCGGAGTAAAAGATGAAAATCTCTATAATACTTTTTAAACCAGTGTTCTTCGAGTTCATATATATTTTCTACTGCAATGTTAAACCACAGAAGCAGTTTTATCCTTGAGGACACACTTAGTGGAGCTGCCTTCCTGAAACGAATCAGCATATCCGTACATCCAGGGTCAGAGTTATCGTACGCTATCCTTACGGTCTCAGAGTGTTCAAAGCATCATACTCAAGACTGCATATTATTGTACTTCGTGAATTAATGAAGTTAACTCATACTCAGGGGATAAGTCGTCCTATTTAAGGGGTTGAGTAGTTATGAATAATGATGGAATGACGTCACAATGTTTCAAAGGATTTCGTTATTGTAGTGAAAGAGTGGAATAACTTTACATGAGGGAGGAGGTGTGGAATTCAACAGGCCAATTACCTGCCGTTGTGAGACCCAATCAAGAGTTTCTGTCTCTGAATTCAAAGGTGAAGTGATCGTACACGAAGCTGGCAAAACTAAACTTAATTCAAGCGAAGGCCACCTTCTTTTTAACATAGAAAACGTGAACGCATCGTTCTGAAGGGTCAAATCATTAAGCTCAAGGGGAAAACAAGGTATTTTCAAAGGGTAAAGTGGTCAAGCTCACGGATAAAGTCAACCACTTCTCCGGTGAAAAGCTTTTATCGAGGACGTAAGGCATGTGTACGAGTAGGAAGAGAGGAAAGTGATTGGTTCCCAGTGAATGTCGGTTTGCGACAGGGGTGCGTGATGTCTCCGTGGTTGTTTCATTTGTTTATGGATGGGGTTGTTAGGGAGGTGAATGCAAGAGTTTTGGAGAGAGGGGCAAGTATGCAGTCTGTTGGGGATGAGATAGCTTGGGAAGTGAGTCAGTTGTTATTCGCTGATGATACATCGCTGGTGGATGATTCGGGTGAGAAATTGCAGAAGTTGGTGATGAGTTGGTAAAGTGTGTGAAAGAAGAAAGCTGAGAGTAAGTGTAAAAAAGGGCAAGGTTATTAGGTTCAGTAGGGTTGAGGGACAAGTAAAATTTGAATGGAGAAAAACTGGAGGAAGTGAAGTGTTATACATATCAAGGAGTGGATTTGGCAGCGGATGGAACCATGTAAGCGGAAGTGAGTCACAGGGTGGGGAAGGGGACGAAGGTTCTGGGAGCGTTGAAGAATGTGTGGAAGGCGAGAACGTTATCTCAGAAAGTAAAAATGGATATGTTTAAAGGAATAGTGGTTCCAACAATGTTATATGGTTGTGAAGCATGGGCGATAGATAGGGTTGTGTGGAGGAGGGTGGATGTGTTGGAAATGAGATGTTTGATTACAATATGTGGTGTGAGGTGGTTTGATCGAGTAAGTAATGAAAGAATAAGAGAGTTGTGCGGTAATAAAAAAGAGTGTGGTTGAGAGAGCAGAAGAGGGTGTATTGAAATGGTTTGGTCACATGGAGAGAATGAGTGAGGAAAGATTGACAAAGGATATATATGTGTCAGAGGTGGAGGGAGCGAGGAGAAGTGGGAGACCAAATTGGAGGTGGAAGGATATAATGAAAAAGATCTTGAGCGATCGGAGCCTGAACATACAGGAGGATGACAGCCGTGCGAAGAATAGAGTGAATTGGAACGATGTGGTATACTGGGGTGGACGTGCTATCAATGGATTGATCCAGGGTATGTGAAGCGTCTAGGGAAAGTTTTGTGGGGCCTGGATGTGGAAAGGGAGCTGTGGTTTCGGTGCATTACACATGACTGCTAGAGTCTGAGTGTGGACGAATGTGGCCTTTGTTGTCCTTTCCTACCGCTACCTCGCGCGCACGTTGGGGGAGGGGGGGGTGTCATTTCATGTGTGGCGGGGTGGCGGCGGAAATGGATGAAGGCAGCATGTGCGTGTATATATTTCTATGTCTGTGTATGTATATGTATGTATACGTTGAAATGTATAGGTATGTATATGTGCGTGTGTGGGCGTTTACGTATATACATGTATATGTGGATGGGTTGACCCATTCTTTCGTCCATTTCCTTGCGCTACCTCGCTAACGCGGGAGACAGCGATAAAGTATAATGAATATATATATATATATATATATATATATATATATATATATATATATATATATATATATATATATATATATATATATATCTGTACGCTTACTTGACAGAATTGAGTTGAAAGCGATCCGACGTATAAACTGCCCCAGGCTAACTTGTAAACTTGACCCCTTGCCCTACGCCGCAGTGTTGGTTCACTTTCCCTTTTCTGTAGGTATTGATTTGGTTTCTGATTCCGAGAGCTGGCTGCTTGTGTGCCCCCACAACTAGATAGACCACGCAATACTCGGCAAGATGCTATGTCACAGGATTACTGTGTGGTAATTGGCAACTCAACGGTGTGCCATTTTGATACCTTCTTTTTTGTCTTCACGTCGAAACTTATATATATATATATATATATATATATATATATATATATATATATATATATATATATATATATATATATATATATTTTTTTTTTTTTTTTTGCTTTGTCGCTGTCTCCCGCGTTTGCGAGGTAGCGCAAGGAAACAGACGAAAGAAATGGCCCAACCCACCCCCATACACATGTATATAAGTACGTCCACACACGCAAATATACATACCTACACAGCTTTCCATGGTTTACCCCAGACGCTTCACATGCCTTGATTCAATCCACTGACAGCACGTCAACCCCGGTATACCACATCGCTCCAATTCACTCTATTCCTTGCCCTCCTTTCACCCTCCTGCATGTTCAGGCCCCGATCACACAAAATCTTTTTCACTCCATCTTTCCACCTCCAATTTGGTCTCCCACTTCTCCTCGTTCCCTCCACCTCCGACACATATATCCTCTTGGTCAATCTTTCCTCACTCATTCTCTCCATGTGACCAAACCATTTCAAAACACCCTCTTCTGCTCTCTCAACCACGCTCTTTTTATTTCCACACATCTCTCTTACCCTTACGTTACTTACTCGATCAAACCACCTCACACCACACATTGTCCTCAAACATCTCATTTCCAGCACATCCATCCTCCTGCGCACAACTCTATCCATAGTCCACGCCTCGCAACCATACAACATTGTTGGAACCACTATTCCTTCAAACATACCCATTTTTGCTTTCCGAGATAATGTTCTCGACTTCCACACATTCTTCAAGGCTCCCAGAATTTTCGCCCCCTCCCCCACCCTATGATCCACGTCCGCTTCCATGTTTCCATCCGCTGCCAGATCCACTCCCAGATATCTAAAACACTTCACTTCCTCCAGTTTTTCTCCATTCAAACTCACCTCCCAATTGACTTGACCCTCAACCCTACTGTACCTAATAACCTTGCTCTTATTCACATTTACTCTTAACTTTCTTCTTTCACACACTTTACCAAACTCAGTCACCAGCTTCTGCAGTTTCTCACATGAATCAGCCACCAGCGCTGTGTCATCAGCGAACAACTACTGACTCACTTCCCAAGCTCTCTCATCCCCAACAGACTTCATACTTGCCCCTCTTTCCAAAACTCTTGCATTCACCTCCCTAACAACCCCATCCATAAACAAATTAAACAACCATGGAGACATCAAACACCCCTGCCGCAAACCTACATTCACTGAGAACCAATCACTTTCCTCTCTTCCTACACGTACACATACCTTACATCCTCGATAAAAACTTTTCACTGCTTCTAACAACTTGCCTCCCACACCATATATTCTTAATACCTTCCACAGAGCATCTCTATCAACTCTATCATATGCCTTCTCCAGATCCATAAATGCTACATACAAATCCATTTGCTTTTCTAAGTATTTCTCACATACATTCTTCAAAGCAAACACCTGATCCACACATCCTCTACCACTTCTGAAACCACACTGCTCTTCCCCAATCTGATGCTCTGTACATGCCTTCACCCTCTCAATCAATACCCTCCCATATAATTTGCCAGGAATACTCAACAAACTTATACCTCTGTAATTTGAGCACTCACTCTTATCCCCTTTGCCTTTGTACAATGGCACTATGCACGCATTCCGCCAATCCTCAGGCACCTCACCATGAATCATACATACATTAAATAACCTTACCAACCAGTCAACAATACAGTCACCCCCTTTTTTAATAAATTCCACTGCAATACCATCCAAACCTGCTGCCTTGCCGACTTTCATCTTCCGCAAAGCTTTTACTACCTCTTCTCTGTTTACCAAATCATTTTCCCTAACCCCCGCACTTTGCACACCACCTCGACCAAAACACCCTATATCTGCCACTCTATCATCAAACACATTCAACAAACCTTCAAAATACTCACTGTATCTCCTTCTCACATCACCACTACTTGTTATCACCTCCCCATTTGCGCCCTTCACTGAAGTTCCCATTTGCTTCCTTGTCCTACGCACTTTATTTACCTCCTTCCAGAACATATATATATATATATATATATATATATATATATATACGCTTATCATATAACATGTAACTGTTATATTCCCCGTCTGTACAGAGTCGCCCGACCTGTCGTGGTTTGTGCCCGGCTGCCGGTACTACTGCATTTGGAAGAGGAGGCCTTACTGCTGTGACGACGGGACTCAAGAGAGTAAGTATTCATCTCCACCTTTCCTCACCCTGTGTTGTATGCTTACCACAACCCACAGATAAACCTACTTCTCCGCAGTGTTATGAGTTTACCACAAACGACGAGTTATTCACAGCTGACATTACGTAAAATTCCGAGAGTCAGGTGTCAGCGTAGCTCACACTAGAGTGAGTGGAAGGAACCAATCGTCAGCGTCAAAAATATCTCTTAACTTTTGGCACACGTGACGGTAATATATTCACGTATGTTGTGTTCTAGGAACACGCTATAACCACTATATTGTTTGTGTCTGGGGAAAGATACAGGGGCTTGAGTTTTACCATGATCTAAAAGTGGAACATGAGGCACGACATCATCCATAAACCATGACATGACTTTCTGGTATGAAAGATACCATACTTCATTCATTTCACTACATTCTTCTACAACTCGTTTTTAAGAACCATTTCACGGTTGACAGCCATCCCCTGACGACCTCTGGCTGAAGAGCTGCAGTGCATATAAAGTTCTTTGGTCAGTCTACATGATAAACGACTCAATACATAAATATCTTGAACAATTTTACGTAACTCAAAAGATAATCCTCATTGTTTGTTTACTGGTCCACAGGCTCGCTCTGTATAGCGAGTCATTATGCAGAGAATGATAAAGTTGACGTCCACAAGACACGGTTCTCATGAGGTTAAATCATACAAGGCGGGTTATCACGCTCATTGATAGTAATCGTACGCACATTGTTGAACATACTGAGCACAAAGTGTTATTTCACAGTACTCAAAAGTTTTTATTCGCGTTACAAAAAAAAAGGATGAAAATAAAAATGTAATATATATATATATATATATATATATATATATATATATATATATATATATATATATATATATATATATATATATAAGGGAAGGGAGCGGGGGGCTGGAAATCCTCCCCTCTCTTTTTTTTTTTTTTTTTCCGAAAGAAGGAACAGAGAAGGTGACCAGGTGAGGATATTCCCTCAGAGGCCCAGTCCTCTGTTCTTGGCGCTACCTCGCTAATGCGGGAAATGGCGAATAGTATAAAAGAAAAAAATATATATATACTATACTTTGTCGCTGTCTTCCACGTTAGCAAGGTAGCGCAAGGAAACAGACGAAAGAATGGCCCAACTCACCCACATACACATGTATATATATACACGTCCACACGCAGCACATATACATACCTATACATCTCAACGTATACATATATATATATACACACAGACATATACATATATACACATGTACATAATTTATACATATATACACATGTACATAATTTATACTGTCTGCCCTTATTCATTCCCGTTGCCACCCTGCCACACATGAAATAACAACCCCCTCCCCCCGCATGTGCGCGAGGTAGCGCTAGGAAAAGACAACAAAGGCCACATTTGTTCACACTGTCTCTAGCTGTCATGCATAATGCACCGAAACCACAGCTCCCTTTCCACATCCAGGCCCCACAAAACTTTCCATGATTTACCCCAGACGCTTCACATGCCCTGGTGCAATCCATTGACAGCACGTCGACCCCGGTATACCACATCGTTCCAATTCACTCTATTCCCTGCATGCCTTTCACCTTCCTGCATAGTGATTTCAAGCCATGATATTCCACTGATTACTTAACATTTGTACACCATTATCGTTAGTGAATCTGTCAGATATCATCAAACTTGGATAACATCACGCGGTCTTGACTACACCTACGGCCAACCATTTCTCCCCTCAGGTCCTGTAGACCACGAGCCTCACAAGAGTCTGTTCTGTCCGCCGATGGAGCAGCAGATCTGTAAAGAGGATGGCGTCTACATGTCGTACGTCCCCGGCACCGAGTACACTCCCATCCAAGCCGACACGGTGGGTCTTTGGGAGGAGAGAGAGAGAGAGAGAGAGAGAGAGAGAGAGAGAGAGAGAGAGAGAGAGAGAGAGAGAGAGAGAGAGAGAGAGAGAGAGAGTCTTGTGTTGTGTCTGATAGCTGCTCTGTGTTCTAGGGGGTGTATTTCATGAGTCATCTTGGCGCATGTGTGTTGTTTCGGTGGTGGAGATATTCCCATCAGGTGTTGCTGGGTACGTTTTCCGCCACAGGTGTGTGTTGCCGGGAGGGTGTAATTCCAACGGATGTGTGTTGCAGTGAGATGATGAGTACCTTCTTTCAGGTGTGTCGTGCCAAAGGGTGTTATGTAAGTAATGTTAGTATGTGTTTCCTGACTGTTGCAAGGTGTTGTGAAGTGTTCTGTTTGTCCGCAGATGTATTTTTTTTTCTTTCGAAAATTGAACGTCAGGCTGCCGTATTGTTGTGCCTTGGTTTGCACGTAGAGAATATCCTATCTTTCAGGAATTAATCAAAAAGTCAGATGTTTAAGTGAGTGTGAATATCATCAGTAATTAAGTTCTATGGAGAAATTATATTTTTCCACGGCACTGCTGAAGGATAAGCGTTCATCATGACCATTACCCTCATCTCTATAGGTTTCTTTGTAAATATGTTGACGACCACGTAAAACAGAGAGAAGTTAAAATGACACTAAAATTGCCCTTGTGGAAGCCTCTGGCTATTGAGGATTTAAGACATTTGTGACCTTAGGGTTAACATCACATGTATCAACTCTAAACAGGCATGATAGTACTAATATTCTATGGTAAAGAAACAAGACAGAACGACGCGAATGATAATTCTGTGGAGATGAAAGTCTTTGCAAAGATGTGAGAGTAATCAGTGTTATCTTTCCCCTGACAGCCACTCGGCTACACTGGAGTAACACTACTGGCCAAAGGTCCACCCAAGAAGCTACCCGTCTGCGCCTCTGACGGGTACTGCCTGGAGAGCCAGAGGTGTTGCCCTAGCCAGTGCGCCCAGCGACACATCTGTCTCCTCGGCCTGGACACGAAGGAGGAGGACCCGCTGGAAGGGTATGAGTGATGCAATGTGCCCGAAGAACAGATGACCTGGCTGGACACTACGAGGAATAACGAGGAAGTATAGTGAATGAAAACGAAGGCGAATGAGAGGGATGATAGACTAAATGTGGATTATCAGGACATGTAAGGAGCAAAAGCTTGAGGAAAGGGATACACAGATTACTAGACAAGAATAATGAGCGATAAAAAGGAAGAACTAACGACGAAGAGGATGAAAATGAGAGACAAAAGGCGGAACCACGTCTGGATGGTGATTAATATTCATTCTTATTACAGTCGTGTATGAGAGTATCCATTTAATACGAGGTGATGTTTTCCATCCATAAGATATATCGGGTAAGCCATACATGTATTACTATGATGTTAGATATTTCGGATAAGCCATACACCTGTTACTATCAACACCCATCGAGAATCACCCTAAGGTTTAACATGGTCCTCACAAAGGTCTTATTGTTCTTTATGTTCATTTAGAATTTAAGAAATATCATATGTCAGCACTTAAGGTAGGCTTACCAGGTAGTCTGCAACAGCTTCTGGTTATGGGTTAAGATGTGAGGAGGCGTTGTAAGGTTGTTGGGTTGACGAGACGACAACCCTCGTCAGATAGGATGGTATTCAACCATACACCACGACGTCACCAAGAAGGACAGAGGGGGTGTCAGCCCTCGTCAGTAGGGCTGACAGTCAGCATTGGTTTGAAAGACAACAAAATAGATGCACGCCTGTAGTGGTCTTTAATCTATGTTAATGTAAACTGCATTTACGTTCTCGAGTACAAAAGAGGAAGACCATATAATTCACGTTACATCTTATTTAAATCTTTTTTGTAGAGGGTTTATGGGATAGCCGGAGAATAAATCAGAATAATCTGTTTTCTTTGTGTTAATTACCTTCATAGTAGTAATTCTATTCTTTAAGGTCTTGTAAAATTCTCAGAATTGTTAAGGTTAAAGACTGGTTCAGAGTTAACAAGCATCCAAACGTTTAAGTGATTCTACATGCAGAATATAAATCAGAGCGACGCGCGCACGCACATACACGCGCACACACACAGTGGCATAGGCTAAGGTGTGTGTGTGTGTGTGTGTGTGTGTGTGTGTGTGTGGATACATCGGAAGAAAACAGGTAAATACATACATCGTTAAGAAACAGAGCATCGCAAAACTCTCTCCCCGTGACACACTAATAGTATTACACACATATGCTCATTCCCCTTACCAGTACAATACATATATGCACACAAACACACACAAACATACATACATATATACACAAGCCCAAGCTTCACAAACTGACGATATGATACATCTTGTGGTGAGAACAAAGTATTATCTGTTTCAGCACACTAATGGTCTCATTTACCTTGAGATTAAAAAAATAAAAGACTCGTTGCAATCCTTTCCATGAAAATAAAGAAATAAATAATTCCTTGAAATTATTTACTTCACACACAAAGAATGTTTGCGAACGCATCCTCTGTCATGTATCCAGGATCTGTGATATAACTTGGAGAAAGACCTACTGTGTCTTCACTTTTATTTCTTACGGCATTTATTTTGTTTTTTGGACCTGAGACAAAATCCATCGCGATCTAACGCCCTACCGCACTGTACTTGACCACTTCTGTCCACACCAACGAGTTGTCAACACGTATGGACGCCATTGTTGTTATGGAGGTAAACATTGCCCGGGCGATGGTTCACCACGCTGATATTAATGACGGGATATCCACAGAAGTGGCTCAATTCACCGAAATTCGTTGTGTGTAAAGGAGAGAAGAATTCCAGGAAATATACCTTCATTTGTTTGGCTCATGTAAAGATGGCAACGATTTTATTTTTTGAAATCCCAGGAAAATTCGACCATTAATGAGAAGAAACGTATAATAGTCTATTTTCTGGTAATTTGGTCCTGGTACTTCCCTACTTACGTAAACTCTTTCAAATTCTCGTTTGGATTAATTTTAGAAATGTATGCGAGAAAAGAACCAATATTTACACGCCTAGTTTGACTTACCTCCACTGTATTTAGATGATTTTATAGCGACAATATATATATATATATATATATATATATATATATATATATATATATATATATATATATATATATATATATATACACACACACACTTTTAATTCCTTTCATCCACAACAGACTGCATACTTGCAGTCTGTTGTGGATGAAAGGAGTTGGGAAGTGAGCAAGATGTTATTCGCTGATGATACATCGCTGGTGGCTGATTCGGGTGAGAAACTGCAGAAGCTGGTGACTGAGCTTGGTAAAGTGCGTGAAAGGAGAAAGTTGAGAGTAAATGTGAATAAGAGAAAGGTAATTAGGTACAGTAGGGTTGAGGGACAAGTCAATTGGGAGGTAAGTTTGAATGGAGATAAACTGGAGAAAGTGGTTTTAGATATTTGGGAGTAGACTTAGCAGCGAATGGAACCATGGAAGCGGAGCTGAGTCACAGGGTGGGGGAGGGGGCGAAAGTTCTGGGAGCGTTGGAGAATGTGAGGAAGGCGAGAACGTTACCTCGGAGAGGAAAATGGGTATGTTTGAAGGAATAGTGGTTTCAACAATGTTATATGGTTGCGAGGGACGGGGTATAGATAGGGGTGTGCGGAGGAGGATGGATATGTTGGAAATGAAATGTTTGAGGACAATATGTGGTGTGAGGTGGTTTGATCGAGTAAGTAATGAAAGGGTAAGAGAGATGTGTGGTAATAAAAAAGGGTGTGGTTGAGAGAGCAGGAGAGGGTATAGTGAAATGGTTTTGACGCATGGAGAGAATGAGTGAGGAAAGATTGATAAAGATGATATATGTGTCAGAGGTGGAGGGAAGAAGGAAAAGCGGTAGACCAAATTGGAAGTGGAAGGATGGAGTGAAAGGGATTTTGAGCCACTGGGGCCCGAGCATACAGGAGGGTGAAAGGCGTACAAGGAATAGAGTGAATGTGTACATGTGTATATATGTATATGGATGTATGCGTTGAAATGTATATGTATGTATATATGCGTGTGTGGGCGTTTATCTCTCTCTCTCTCTCTCTCTCTCTCTCTCTCTCTCTCTCTCTCTCTCTCTCTCTCTATATATATATATATATATATATATATATATGTGTGTGTGTGTGTGTGTGCGTATGTGTGTGTGTGTGTGTGTATGTGTGTGTGTGTGTGTGTGTGTGTATGTGTGTGTGCGTGTGTGTGTGTGTGTGTGTGTGTGTGTGTGTGTGTGTGTGTGTGTGTGGTTGGGCCATTCGTCGTCTGTTTCCATGCGCTAGCTCGCTGATGCGGGAAACGGCGATTAAGTATAATAAACAATGATAATTTTAATTCCATATCGATCTTAGTAAATGGAGATACACAGGAGACCACCGTATTTACACGATTCATTCCGTCATTTACTGTCCGTGTCTTGAAGACTGTGATAATACTCTACGTATAAGTGTACAGACATGAATGTCATGACTGTGTTATCATGCGTATATCTAGACACGGGTTGCGGTATTTCGTCTGTGTACCTGGTGTGAATAACCTTAGTCCGCAGACGTCCGTGGACTGCAGACATAGTTTCAAAGGCGATATGGTTGGCCAGGCAGGAGTAAACGCGTTGTCTCGCCAAGGTTTTCAGTGACATCGTCCATGCATACCTGACACATGGCCACTGACGGAGTGACGTAAGAGCCTTATCTACGTTCACTCCTCCCACGCTCCTATCCCCTACAACAAAGATTTCCAGTATATCAACATTCATTAAGTAAGAACAGGAAGTAATCTTGTCATGGACCATCACGGCTCCTGTTATCTGTCCTTCCTCTGTATTTCCGTTTACTAAGATCGATATAGAATTAAAAGTATATATATATATATATATATATATATATATATATATATATATATATATATATATATATATATATATATATATACATATACGTATATATATATATATATATATATATATATATATATATATATATATATATATATATATATATATATATATATATATATATACGTATATATATATATATATATATATATATATATATATATATATATATATATATATATATCTTTCTTTCAAACTATTCGCCATTTCCCGCATTAGCGAGGTAGCGTTAAGAACAGAGGACTGGGCCTTTGAGGGAATACCCTCACCTGGCCCAATTCTCTGTTCCTTCTTTTGGAAAAAAAAAAAAAAAAAAAAACGAGAGGGGAGGATTTCCAGCCCCCCGCTCCCTCCCCTTTTAGTCGCCTTCTACGACACGCAGGGAATACGTGGGAAGTATTCTTAATCCCCTATCCCCAGGGATAATATATATATATATATATACATATATATATATATATATATATATATATATATATATATATGTATATATATATATCCTCGATAAAAAAAGTTTTTATCGAGGATGTAAGGCATGTGTACGTGTAGGAAGAGAGGAAAGTGATTGGTTCTCAGTGAATGTAGGTTTGCGGCAGGGGTGTGTGATGTCTCCATGGTTGTTTAATTTGTTTATGGATGGGGTTGTTAGGGAGGTGAATGCAAGAGTTTTGGAAAGAGGGGCAAGTATGAAGTCTGTTGGGGATGAGAGAGCTTGGGAAGTGAGTCAGTTGTTGTTCGCTGATGATACAGCGCTGGTGGCTGATTCATGTGAGAAACTGCAGAAGCTGGTGACTGAGTTTGGTAAAGTGTGTGGAAGAAGAAAGTTAAGAGTAAATGTGAATAAGAGCAAGGTTATTAGGTACAGTAGGGTTGAGGGTCAAGTCAATTGGGAGGTGAGTTTGAATGGAGAAAAACTGGAGGAAGTGAAATGTTTTAGATATCTGGGAGTGGATCTGGCAGCGGATGGAACCATGGAAGCGGAAGTGGATCATAGGGTGGGGGAGGGGGCGAAAATTCTGGGGGCCTTGAAGAATGTGTGGAAGTCGAGAACATTATCTCGGAAAGCAAAAATGGGTATGTTTGAAGGAATAGTGGTTCCAACAATGTTGTATGGTTGCGAGGCGTGGGCTGTGGATAGAGTTGTGCGCAGGAGGATGGATGTGCTGGAAATGAGATGTTTGAGGACAATGTGTGGTGTGAGGTGGTTTGATCGAGTGAGTAACGTAAGGGTAAGAGAGATGTGTGGAAATAAAAAGAGCGTGGTTGAGAGAGCAGAAGAGGGTGTTTTGAAGTGGTTTGGGCACATGGAGAGAATGAGTGAGGAAAGATTGACCAAGAGGATATATGTGTCGGAGGTGGAGGGAACGAGGAGAAGAGGGAGACCAAATTGGAGGTGGAAAGATGGAGTGAAAAAGATTTTGTGGGATCGGGGCCTGAACATGCAGGAGGGTGAAAGGAGGGCAAGGAATAGAGTGAATTGGAGCGATGTGGTATACCGGGGTTGACGTGCTGTCAGTGGATTGAATCAGGGCATGTGAAGCGTCTGGGGTAAACCATGGAAAGCTGTGTAGGTATGTATATTTGCGTGTGTGGACGTATGTATATACATGTGTATGGGGGGGGGGGTTGGGCCATTTCTTTCGTCTGTTTCCTTGCGCTACCTCGCAAACGCGGGAGACAGCGACAAAGTATAATAAAAAAATAATTAAATATATATATATATATATATATATATATATATATATATATATATATATATATATATATATATATATATATATAGTGGCAGATATAGGGTGTTTTGGTCGAGGCGGTGTGCGAAGTGAAAAGGTCAGGGAGAATGGTTTGGTAAACAGAGAAGAGGTAGTGAAAGCTTTGCGGAAGATGAGAGCCAGCAAGGCGGGGGTTTGGATGGTATTGCAGTGGAATCTATCATAAAAGAGGGTGACTGTGTTGTTGATTGATTGGTGAGGATATTCAATGTGTGTATGGCTCATGGTGAAGTACCTGAGGATTGTCCGAATGCGTGCAGAGTGCTATTGTACAAAGGTAAGTGTTCAAATTACAGAGGTATAAGTATTAGTAAGAAGTAAGAGTATTAGTGAAAGAGAAGAGAGAGGCATTTGGACGATTTTTGCAGGGAAAAAATGCAATTGAGTGGGAGAAGTATAAAAGAAAGAGACAGGAGGTCAAGAGAAAGGTGCAAGAGGTGAAAAAAAGGGCAAATGAGAGTTGGGGTGAGAGACTATCAGTAAATTTTAGGGAGAATAAAAAGATGTTCTGGAAGGAGGTAAATAGGGTGCGTAAGACAAGGGAGCAAATGGGAACTTCAGTGAAGGGCGTAAATGGGGAGGTGATAACAAGTAGTGGTGATGTGAGAAGGAGATGGAATGAGTATTTTGAAGGTTTGTTGAATGTGTCTGATGACAGAGTGGCAGATATAGGGTGTTTTGGTCGAGGTGGTGTGCAAAGTGAGAGGGTTAGGGAAAATGATTTGGTAAACAGAGAAGAGGTAGTAAAAGCTTTGCGGAAGATGAAAGCCGGCAAGGCAGCAGGTTTGGATGGTATTGCAGTGGAATTTATTAAAAAAGGGGGTGACTGTATTGTTGACTGGTTGGTAAGGTTATTTAATGTATGTATGACTCATAGTGAGGTGCCTGAGGATTGGCGGAATGCGTGCATAGTGCCATTGTACAAAGGCAAAGGGGATAAGAGTGAGTGCTCAAATTACAGAGGTATAAGTTTGTTGAGTATTCCTGGTAAATTATATGGGAGGGTATTGATTGAGAGGGTGAAGGCATGTACAGAGCATCAGATTGGGGAAGAGCAGTGCGGTTTCAGAAGTGGTTGAGGATGTGTGGATCAGGTGTTTGCTTTGAAGAATGTATGTGAGAAATACTTAGAAAAGCAAATGGATTTGTATGTAGCATTTATGGATCTGGAGAAGGCATATGATAGAGTTGATAGAGATGCTCTGTGGAAGGTATTAAGAATATATGGTGTGGGAGGCAAGTTGTTAGAAGCAGTGAAAAGTTTTTATCGAGGATGTAAGGCATGTGTACGTGTAGGAAGAGAGGAAAGTGATTGGTTCTCAGTGAATGTAGGTTTGCGGCAGGGGTGTGTGATGTCTCCATGGTTGTTTAATTTGTTTATGGATGGGGTTGTTAGGGAGGTGAATGCAAGAGTCCTGGAAAGAGGGGCAAGTATGAAGTCTGTTGGGGATGAGAGAGCCTGGGAAGTGAGTCAGTTGTTGTTCGCTGATGATACAGCGCTGGTGGCTGATTCATGTGAGAAACTGCAGAAGCTGGTGACTGAGTTTGGTAAAGTGTGTGGAAGAAGAAAGTTAAGAGTAAATGTGAATAAGAGCAAGGTTATTAGGTACAGTAGGGTTGAGGGTCAAGTCAATTGGGAGGTAAGTTTGAATGGAGAAAAACTGGAGGAAGTGAAGTGTTTTAGATATCTGGGAGTGGATCTGTCAGCGGATGGAACCATGGAAGCGGAAGTGGATCATAGGGTGGGGGAGGGGGCGAAAATTTTGGGAGCCTTGAAAAATGTGTGGAAGTCGAGAACATTATCTCGGAAAGCAAAAATGGGTATGTTTGAAGGAATAGTGGTTCCAACAATGTTGTATGGTTGCGAGGCGTGGGCTATGGATAGAGTTGTGCGCAGGAGGATGGATGTGCTGGAAATGAGATGTTTGAGGACAATGTGTGGTGTGAGGTGGTTTGATCGAGTAAGTAACGTAAGGGTAAGAGAGATGTGTGGAAATAAAAAGAGCGTGGTTGAGAGAGCAGAAGAGGGTGTTTTGAAATGGTTTGGGCACATGGAGAGAATGAGTGAGGAAAGATTGACCAAGAGGATATATGTGTCGGAGGTGGAGGGAACGAGGAGAAGAGGGAGACCAAATTGGAGGTGGAAAGATGGAGTGAAAAAGATTTTGTGTGATCGGGGCCTGAACATGCAGGAGGGTGTAAGGAGGGCAAGGAATAGAGTGAATTGGAGCGATGTGGTATACAGGGGTTGACGTGCTGTCAGTGGAGTGAAGCAAGGCATGTGAGGCGTCTGGGGTGGACCATGGAAAGCTGTGTAGGTATGTATACACGTGTGTGGACATGTGTATGTACATGTGTATGGGGGGGGGGGGGTTGGGCCATTTCTTTCGTCTGTTTCCTTGCGCTACCTCGCAGACGCGGGAGACAGCGACAAAGTATAAAAAAAAAAAAAAAAAAAAAAAAAAAAAAAAAAGTTTCTTGAGTATTCCCGGGAAATCATATGGGAGGGTATTGATTGAGAGGGTGAAGGCATGTACAGAGCATCAGATTGGGGAAGAGCAGTGTGGTTTCAGAAGTGGTAGAGGATGTGTGGATCAGGTGTTTACTTTGAAGAATGTATGTGAGAAATACTTTGAAAAACAAATGGATTTGTATGTAGCATTTATGAATCTGGAGAAGGCATATAATAGAGTTGACAGAGATGCTCTGTGGAAGGTATTAAGAGTATATGGTGTGGGAGGCAAGTTGCCAGAAGCAGTGAAAAGTTTTTATCGAGGATGTAAGGCATGTGTACGAGTAGGAAGAGAGGAAAGTGATTGGTTCTCAGTGAATGTTGGTTTGCGGCAGGGGTGCGTGATGTCTCCATGGTTGTTCAGTTTGTTTGTGGATGGGGATGTTAAGGAGGTGAATGTAAGAGTTTTAGAGAGGGGGGCAAGCATGCAGTCAGTTGTGGATGAGAGGGCTTGGGAAGTGAGTCTGTTGTTGTTCGCTGATGATAAAGTGCTGGTGGCTGATTCGGATGAGAAACTGCAGAAGTTGGTGACTGAGTTCGGTAAAGTGTGTGAAAGAAGAAAGCTGAGAGTAAATGTGAATAAGAGCAAGTTTATTAGGTTGAGGGACAATAAAATTGGGAGGTAAGTTTGAATGGAGAAAAACTGGAAGAAATGAAGTGTTCAAGATATCTGGGAGTGGATTTGGCAGCAGATGAAACCATGGAAGCGAAAGTGGGGGAGGGGGCGAAGGTTCTGGGAGCGTTGAAGAATGTGTGGAAGGCGAGAATATTATCTCGGAAAGCAAAAATGGGTATGTTTGAAGGAATAGTGGTTCCAGCAATGATATATGGTTGCGAGGCGTGAGCTATAGATAGGGTTGTGCGGAGGAAGGTGGATGTGTTGGAATTGAGATGTTTGAGGACAATATGTGGTGTGAGGTGGTTTGATCGAGTAAGTAATCAAAGGGTAAGAGAAAATGTGTGGCAATAAAAAGAGTGTGGTTGAGGGAGCAGAAAAGGGTGTATTGAAATGGTTCGGTCACATGGAGAGAATAAGTGAGGAAAGACTGACAAAGAGGATATGTGTGTCAGAGGTGGGGGGAACGAGAAGTGGGAGACCAAATTGGGGGTGGAAGGATTTAGTGAAAAAGATTTTGAGCGATCGGGGCCTGAACATGGAGGAGGGTGAATGGCGTGCAAGGAATAGAGTGAATTGGAACGATATGGTATACCTGGGTCGACGTGCTGTCAATGGATTGAACCAGGGCATGTGAAGTGTCTGGGGTAATTCATGGAAAGTTGTGTGGGGCCTTGATGTGGAAAGGGAGCTGTGGTTTCGGTGTATTACACATGACAGCTAGAGACTGAGTGTGAACGAATGTGGCCTTTGTTGTCATTTCCTAGCGCTACCTCGCGTGCGTGCGGGGGGAGGGGGTGCCATTTTATATGTGCGGCATGGCGACGGGATGGCTGAGGGCAGCAAGTATGAATATGTACATGTATATATATGTATATGTCTGTGTATGTATATGTATGCATACGTTGAAATGTATAGGTATGTATATGTGCGTGTGTGGGCGTGTCTGTATATACATGTGTGTCGGTGGGTTGGGCCATTCTTATGTGTTTCCTTGTGATACCTCGCTAACGCGGGACACGGAGACTAAGTATAATAAACAAATGAATGAATATATATATATATATATATATATATATATATATATATATATATATATATATATATATATATATATATATATATATATATTCGACATTTTCTGCGTTAGCTAGGTAGCGTTAAGAACAGATGACTGAGCCTAGGAGGGAAAAATCCTCACTTGGCCCCTTTCTCTTCTCCTTCTTTTGGAAAAGTAAAAACTGCAGGAGAGGATTTCCAGCCCCCGCTATTTTGTCGCTATAAAATCATCTAAATGCAGTGGAGGTAAGTCAAACTAGGCGTGTGAATATTGGTTCTTTTCTCGCATACATTTCTATAGTTAATCCAAACGAGAATTTAAAAGAGTTTACGTATGTAGGGAAGTACCAGGACCAAAGTACCAGAAAATAGACTGTTATACGTTTCTTCACATTAGTGGTCGAATCTTCCTGGGAATTCAAAAAATGAAAAATAAATTGATAGATGAATAAACGAAACCGTTGCTGAAGGACAGAGGATGCAATCCTTGTACCCCTTTGCCATCTGTATCTACGGACAGTCCATTGTTTTACGATTTTCTTTAGTTTAGCTGAGTAATTAACTCTTTTTAGTAAGTAAGTTTTCTCCTTAGAGCTAAATTGATAAGTTAGAAAAAACATTTTTTTTTCTCAATCATTCGATGGTGTCTGTAGCTCATTATACCTATGGTATCATCATACCTCCTTTATCTTCATCACTATACATCCGGCATCATCATCATCATCATCATCATACCTTCAGTATCATCATCAATATACCTCCGTTATCTTTATAATTATCATATACTTCCGTCATCATTCTTTATCATCATCATAATACCTAAGGCATTATCATACTTTAGGTATCATGCCTCCAATATTATCATCATACCTTCGGCACGATCATACCTCCAGTGACATATTTCCGGCATAGTCATCATACCCCCGGCAACATCATGCTTCTGGCAACACTACTTATGTCATCATCCGCAACATCTCACCCCGTCATCGTCCTCATTATCATACCTCCGTCATCATTATACCTCCCTCATCATCATACCTCCGGTATCATCCTCATCCTCAACAGCAGACTGTTGTGACGTGGTGGGTATACATAAGAGCTCCCTCTCCCCCAACCACCACCACACCACAGGCCGTACGTAACACACCACGACCAGAGTCTGGCACTGTTACATCCTCCACCACATCGTATAAAGAGAACAGGTTGTGTAGCCCTGTGCAGCTACGGGTTAGCCTCGTCCGCTCTAATGTGATGAGAAAGATAACCATGGTATCAGCCACGTTGTAAGTTCCTCTCCAGCGAGGGCGCCGAGTTGGGGCAGTGGGAGGTGAGGGATGTGTGTGTGTGTGTGTGGGGGGGGGGGGGGGGGGGGGGATATATAGTACTAGTTATGTGTGGGGTAGGAAGGGATGAAGGAGGGATAGCGGGGGAGGATTGGGGAATTGGTGGAGAGGTATGGTGGTGTTCCACAAAGATGGTGGTGCGGTTAGAGAGAGAGAGAGAGAGAGAGAGAGAGAGAGAGAGAGAGAGAGAGAGAGAGAGAGAGAGAGAGAGAGAGAGAGAGAGAGAGAGAGAGAGAGAGTTAGCTAGAACCGGAAAAGTGATCGGTGTTTTCTCCCGAGCAGGTGTTCGTCCTGTAACGTGCCTCACTATTTCCAGTACACGTTCTTATCCAGGCCGTCCAGCCTCCTCAAACGTCCTTCGCAACAAACTTGTGTACCATCGACGTCCCTTATCAGAAGACATCCTTCCCCAGCAGACGTACCTCCTGACCAAACGTCTCTTCGCCTTCAGCATACCCTTGCCCCACCCAGAAGTTCTACTATAGGACCTCCATCTTCGGCAGACGGTATCTCCCCATCAGACGTCCCTCACCCAACAATCGTCTCGCTCAAGCATACATCCCCTGACAGACCTCGACCACTATCCGTCTCCCCCCATCTCAACAGACATCTGCCAGCAGCCGTCCCACCACTCTTCGCTCAACAGACGTCCACCAGCAGTCATTCCTCCTCCACCATACGTTCCTCTCCAGCAGACGACCCATACCAGACGTCCACCAGCTGTCATTCCTCCACCATCATACGTCCCCCTCCACCAGACGTCCACCAGCAATTAGTCCTACTCCATCATACGTTCCTCTCCACCAGACGTCCACCAGCTGTCATTCCTCCACCATCATACGTCCCCCTCCACCAGACATCCACCAGCAATTAGTCCTACTCCATCATACGTTCCTCTCCATCAGACGTCCACCAGCTGTCATTCCTCCACCATCATACGTCCCCATCCACCAGACGTCCACCAGCAATTAGTCCTACTCCATCATACGTTCCTCTCCACCAGACGTCCACCAGCAGTCATTCCTCTTCCACCATACGTTCCTCTCCACCAGACGTCCCTCTGCGGCACTGTGTTGGGTGGGCTGGATGCTGATGCAGAACGCGTCTCCTGACGTCTGTCAAAGCTGGGGAACTGAGGTGACGAGAGAGACACCGAAAACTCCACACAGGGAAACTGTGAGAGGCTTTGTGTATATCTGTTTATGCAAAACTGGTTGGAACAGATGGGATTTTTCGGGGAATAGTGAATTGCTGCTTGTGTGGCGGTCTTCATTAGCATATTTCATTATTCAAGGCGTAACCATTTTCCGAAACTGTAGACAATGCCTCGTAACGTCGCAAACTCACTGACGTTATTGCTAGTTCCTGGATATAGCTCGTCGTAACATGTAGCGACGATATTCGTGGAATCTCCAGGGTCCAATATTATTCTCCCTTTTTCTCTTTTGGCGAGCCATTTACTTCGAACGTCAGCAACAAAACCTCATTTGGTATAATGACATTCACCTAACTGGCACTGCTGCGAGGCCTGAAGGGCCGGCCTCTTCCGGACAGTCAGAATTTGTGCGGTAAACGAAAACTTTATTCTAATCAGGATTCGAAATCAACAGACGTAAACCCAAGTCCTGCCTGTAGGTGACACACCCCATCATCATCTTACGACCGAGTCTCAGTCTTCCCTCGTGAAGCAGATCTTTGTTAATCTTCGAAATTTCAAGGATTTGATCATCGAGTCTCCTCGTCCTTGTATCATCTACAGTGAAACCCCTCATGTCGGTTCTCGGGATACATTTGTGGTAAAATATAAGTCATCTCGATTTTTAATCTGGAATAAGCCTTATGGTTCATACTGTATAGCTCTAGTGATAGTTCCTCGATCCTTATGGTTCATCCTGTATAGCTCTAGTGATAGTTCCTCGATCCTTATATGAAATCAGGACAAGAGGTAGCTTACCAGAGTACACCTCCCACAAGAGCCATATTGTTTTAATGACACATAAAGCTGAAGAAGCTGTCAATGTCCAATGGGATTATGAGCTATACTGCTTATTCCAGGCTTCAAGTCATGTTTCATTTTTTTTTTTTTTTAACAGACGTGAAACCGCAGGAGAGGTCTCCTGGAGGGTCAGGGAGGGACTTCATGCTGATAATCATGGTTGCCATGAAGGGATATGGTAGGTCCAACTCTTGGATACCGTGATGGGACATGGCAGACCCAGCTCTTGGATACCATGATGGGACATGGTAGACCCAACTCTTGGATACCGTGATGGGACATGGTAGACCCAACTCTTGGATACCGTGATGGGACATGGTAGACCCAACTCTTGGATACCGTGATGGGACATGGTAGACCCAACTCTTGGATACCGTGATGGGACATGGTAGACCCAACTCTTGGATACCGTGATGGGACATGGTAGACCCAACTCTTGGATACCGTGATGGGACATGGTAGACCCAACTCTTGGATACCGTGATGGGACATGGTAAGCCAAGATCATAGTTACTCTTAGGAAAGACATGAAAGAGTAACGATTTCCAATGCTTAACGGTGCAAGGAAAGAAACAGACATCACAGCATCCCTCGACCCCCTCCTCCCTCAGAGTTGTCGACGGCCACATATAGCAAGCATGTGACCCAGTAGTTCGCCGGGTATCATGTGCTCAGACAAATGGCTAGGATTCACAAGCATACAGCTCTCAGGAGTAATATCTCTAGACGAGCGACAATGAACCAACACTACGATATAAGGCAAGCGGGTCATGTTCTGATGTTAGACTGGGAGAAGTGATAGATGTGTAGAACTAGAGCCTCCCCAGATATGAGAGCAGTGCTCTATGTAAGGAGGAATCATCTCTTTATATAATCGAAACTACGGTTCAGAAAGGAAGAATTTTCGGCTATTTTAACGAGACACTCAACTTCTTAGAGGTAGATTTAGCTAATGTGAGGCGTTCAGGGTAGAATTTACAGTGATCCTCCTCTCCAGTTTTTACTTTTCCAAAAGAGAGAACAGAGAAGGGGGCCAAGTGAGGAATTTCCCTCCTAGGCTCAATCCTCGATTCTTAACGCTACCTCGTTAACGCGGGAAATGGCGAATATGTATGAAATATATATATATATATATATATATATGGAAAGGGAGTTGTGGTTTCGGTGCATTATACATGACAGCTAGAGACAGTGTGAACGAATGTGGCCTTTGTTGTCTTTTCCTAGCGCTACCTTGCGCACATGCGGGGGGAGGGGGCTGTCATTTCATATGTGGCGGGGTGGCGACGAGAATGAATAAGGGCAGACAGTATCAGTTATGTACATGTATATATATGTATATGTCTGAGTGTGTATATATATGCATACGTTGAGGTAGCGCTAGGAAAAGAAGACAAAGGCCACATTCGTTCACACTCAGTCTCTAGCTGTCATGTATAATGCATTGAAACCACAGCTCCCTTTCCACATCCAGGCCCAACAAACCTTTCCATGGTTTACCCCAGACGCTTCACATACCCTGGTTCAATCCATTGACGGCACGTCCACCCCGGTATACCACATCGTTCCAATTCACTCTATTCCTTGCACGCCTTTCACCCTCCTGCGTGTTCAGGCCCCGATCGCTCAAAATCTTTTTCACTCCATCCTTCTACCTCCAATTTGGTCTCCCACTTCTCGTTCCCTCCACCTCTGACACATATATCCTCTTTGTCAATCTTTCCTCACTCACTCTCTCCATGTAACCAAACCATTTCAATACACCCTCTTCTGCTCTCTCAACCAAACTCTTTTTATTACCACAGATCTCTCTTACCCTTTCATTACTTACTCGATCACACCACACATTGTCCTCAAAGATCTCATTTCCACCACATCCATCCTCCTCCGCAAAACCCTATCTCTAGCCCATGTATCACAACCATATAACATTGTCGGAACCACTATTCCTTCAAACATACCCAGTTTTGCTTTCCGAGATAACGTTCTCGCCTTCCACACATTTTTCAACGCTCCCCCACACCTGTGACTCACTTCCGCTTCCATGGTCTCATCCGCTTCCAAATCCACTCCCAGATATCTAAAACACTTCACTTCCTCAAGTTTTCTCCATTCAAACTTGCCTCCCAATTGACTTGTTCCTCAACCGTACTGTACCTAATAACCTTGCTCTTATTCACATTTACTCTCAGCTTTATTCTTTCACACACTTTACCTAACTCAGTCACTAGCTTCTGCAGTTTGTCACCCGAATCAGCCACCAACGATTTATCATCAGCGAACAACAACTAACTCACTTCCCAAGCCCTCTCACCCACAACAGACTGCATACTTGCCCCTCTTTCCAAAATTCTTGCATTCACCTCCCTTACAACCCCATCCATAAACAAATCAAACAACTATGGAGACATCACGCACCCCTGCCGCAAACCGACATTCACTGAGAACTAATCACTTTTCTCTCTTCCTACTCGTACACATGCCTTACATTCTCGATAAAAACTTTTCACTGTTTCTAGCAACTTGCCTCCCACACCATATACTATTAATACCTTCTACAGAGCATCTCTATCAACTGTATCATATGCCCTCTCCAGATCCATAAATGCTACATACAAATTAAGTTGTTTTTCTAAGTATTTCTCACATACATTCTTCAAAGCAAACACCTGATTCACACATCCTCCACCATTTCTGAAACCACACTTCTCTTTCCCAGTCTGATGCTCTGTACATGCCTTCACACTGTCAGTCAATACCCTCCCATATAGTTACCCATGAATATTCAAGAAACTTATACATTTGTAATATGAACACTCACCTTTATCCCCTTTGCCTTTGTACAATGGCACTATGCATACATTCCGCCAAACCTCAGGCACTTCACCAAGAGCCATACATACATCAAATATCCTTATCAATCAGTCAACAACACAGTCACCCCCTTTTTTAATAAATTCCACTGCAATACCATCCAAACCCGCCGCCTTGCCGGCTTTCATCCTCCGCAAAGCTTTCAATACCTCTTTTCTGTTTACCAAATCATTCTCCTTAACCCTCTCACTTTGCACACCACCTCGACCAAAACACCTTATATCTGCCACTCTATCATCACACACATTCAACAAACCTTCAAAATACTCTATCTCATTCTCACATTACCACTACTTGTTATTACCTCCCCTTAGCCCCCCTCACCGATGTTCCCATTTGTTCACTTGTCTTACGCACTTTATTTACCTCCTTCTAAAACATCTCTTTATTCTCCCTAGAATTTAATGATACTCTCTCACCCCAACTCTAATTTGCCCTCTTTTTCTCCTCTTGAACCTTTCTCTTGACCTCCTGCTTCTTTCTTTTATATGTCTCCCAGTCATTTGCACAATTTCCCGGCAAAAATCGTCCAAATGCCTCTCTCTTTTCTTTCAATAATAATCTAACTTCTTCATCCCATCACTCACTACCCTTTCTAATCAGCCCACCTCCCACGCTTCTCATGCCACAAGTATCTTTTGCGCAAGCCATCACTGCTTCCCTAAATACATCCCATTCCTCCCCCACTCCCCTTACGTCCTTTGCTCTCACTTTTCTCCATTCTGCACTCAGTGTCTCCTGGTACTTCCTCACACAAGTCTCCTTCCCAAGCTCACTTACTCTCACCACTCTCTTCACTCCAATATTCTCTCTTCTTTTCTGAAAACCTCTACAAATCTTCACCTTCGCCTCCACAAGATAATGATCAGACATCCCTCTAGTTGCACCTCTCAGCACATTAACATCCAAAAGTCTCTCTTTCACGCGCTTATCAATTAACACGTAATCCAATAACGCTCTCTGACCATCTCTCCTACTTACATACGTATACTTATGTATATCTCTCTTTTTAAACCAGGTACTCCGAATCACCAGTCCTTTTTCAGCACACAAATCTACAAGCTCTTCACCATTTCCATTTACAACACTGAACACCCCATGTACACCAATTATTTCCTCAACTGCTACTTTACTCACCTTTGCATTTAAATCACCTTTCACTATAACCCGTTCTCGTGCATCAAAACTGCTAACACACTCACTCAGCTGCTCCCAATACACTTGCCTCTCATGATCTTCCTTCTCATGCCCAGGTGCATATGTACCAATAATCACCCATCTCTATCCATTTTCAGCTTTACCCATATCAATTAAGTTTTTTCTTACACTCTACCACATACTCCCACAACTCCTGTTTCAGGAGTAGTGCTACTCTTTCCTTTGCTCTTGTCATCTCATCAACCCCTGACTTTACTCCCAAATCATTCCCAATCCACTCTTCCCCTTTACCCTTGAGCTTCGTTTCACTTAGAGCTAAAACATCCAGGTTCCTTTCCGCAAACATACTAGCTGTCTCTCCTTTTTTTATCAACTTGGTTACATCCACACACAATTATACACCCCAATCTGAGCCTTCAAGGAGGATGAGCACTCCCCGCGTGACTCTTTCTTCTATTTCCCCTTTTAGAAAGTTAAAATACAAGGAGGGGAGGGTTTTAACACCCCGCTCCCGTCCCTTTTAGTTGCCTTCTACGACACGCGAGGAATGCGTGGGAAGTATTCTACCAACTAGCGTTACTTAATGCCCAGATCATCTTACCCGCTGCCCTCGTTACTGTATTCAGATCAGTGGTCTATCACCTGCCTGTAACCCTCAGCCATCATTACCACAATGAAGGAACAGAGGAACCCACTACTGTCCTCGCAGTGACGTCACAGCTGCCTTGCAGCCATCCGTTATCAAATCTTTGACGTATTTACAGATAGGGGCTTGTGATAACGTGATAAGATCTACTTTAGTTATGACTGGACTTGTTCGTCTTGAATGAATTATATTTTTTTCATGCTTGGAAAGAACTACAGCTGACAGCATAAAATAAGTAATGTAAAATAGTCATTATCGAATAAACGAAACTTTTGAAAGTTTCCCCTGTATAAACTTTAAGAGAAAACGAAATTAAATGAGAAAACGATTTAAAATTTAGGGGTAGCTTTACTATTTGTTTGCGTGTTTCTTAGATTGCACTGTGCTTAAGTGCATTTATTCACTTCTGTACCCTGTGTACGTGCCACTTGTAGCGCATTCTTCCGTGATTACATAGACCGTCCCTCCTCATACAGCTGGCTTTTCTCTACTCGTTCTTTTTTGTTTTTTGTCTTGGGGATGAACTTAAGTTTCATCTATTATTTGGTTTATATGGAGCTTCCATTTACAGTGAGTCACCCTTGCAACTATATTGTATGTGTATGTGTATGTGTGTAGTAATCTCTGCCCATCCGCTTTCTCTCGCTTTACCTTTCGTTTTCCTTCTCTCCATCTCTTTTAGGCTTTTCCTTATTTTCTCCCTTACTTCCTCCCTCTTAACGCAGTCAATGAAAGTAATCTTCGGTGCGCATATAGGCTCCCCCTCCCCTTCTCTCTCTCTCTCTCTCTCTCTCTCTCTCTCTCTCTCTCTCTCTCTCTCTCTCTCTCTCTCTCTCTCTCTCTCTCTCTCTCCTACGCAAAGTATATTTCCCCCAATATATGTTACTTTGTTTGGATCATTCACACATGATTTGCACACGAATATTGGAAGAATCAACGGTCTGAAATCACGCACTTTTACTTCTCACAGTTTCACACCACTGGGTAAGACAGCATAGTGTGTTTTGCTACGTCCTTAGTTCATACTACTGAGTAAGACAGCATAGCATACCTAACTACGTCTTACGTTCACAACATTGGTTAAGAGAGCGTAGTATACCCAGCTACGTCTTTAGTTCACACCACTGGGTAGAACAGCATAGTATACCCTGCTATGTCTTAAGTTTACACCACTGGTTAAGGCGTCATAGTATATCCAGCCACATTTTAAGTTCACATCACTGGTTAAGACAGCATAATATGCCGTGCTACGTCTTAAGTTCACACCACTAGGGAAAACAGCATAGCATATTCTGCTGCGTCATGAGCTCACATCACTACATTGACCTGAAAAGTAGTTGATGAAATTCCAACGTAGCAAATGTAAAATAATGAGGATAGGACGAAGTGAGAGACGGCCTCAATATGATTCATACCAAGCAGGAAATAAGCTTCAAGATTTTGTGTGTGAGAGGGACTTGGGAGTAGATACAGTCCCTAACCCGCTGCCAGAGTCCCATGTTAGGACAACAAGTAAAGAGACAAACTGTCTGCTGGCAAATATCAGTATAGCTTTCAGGTATATAGATAAAGAAATAATCAGCAAGCTATTTACATTCTATATAATGCCAAAACTAGAATATGCTTCTCAGGTTTGGCCACCGAGCCTAAAGAGGCACACAAAACTCATACAGTGCAGAGGAAGGCAACAAGGATGGTAACAGAGTTAAGGAAGCTGAGCTACAGGGAAGGGCTGGAGGCTTCAGATTTACCTTCCTTGGAAGAAAGAAGAGTGAGGGGTGACCTGATCACTTTAAGTTTTTAAAAAAGATCGATACCTTGACAGTACTTTCAGAGACGTCGAGACATAGCAACCAGAGGACATAGCAGGAACTTAAGCAAGAAACTTGTAAATGAGGATGTAAAGAAATACCTATATAGTATAAGACAGCACGCATGAATTATGAAGGATGTTTCACAGTAGACAGTGTTCAAGAGTTGAGGCTCCATAAGTGTAAAACTTCTTCCTCATACAGTACAGAAACGTAATTAAAGATACTCAATTACACACACACACACACACACACACACACACACACACACACACACACACACACACACACACACACACACAAACACACAAATGCATGCACTTACACACAAATACATTTTAGCTTCAAACAATCAAGAGAAGAGTAAACTTGATACGGAGAAAGAAAGAAGAGAGGTCAATGAACGAGCAGAAAGAGGAGGAGAGAGGGAAAACCTCCCAGAATAGTGTAATGAATGCTGGATCAGCTGGAGGACGGTGCAAGGGCAGGCACGAGTTCCTCATCCTTGAGGCTACCACACTGGCTGGCGTTCTTATACTGGGATAGTACGGTACTACTGCTGAGATTATCGCTCTAGTAGTGATGATGATAATGATAATAAGAGTAGATCACTTACAAAAATGATGATGATATTAGTCAAACTATCATTGATACTCCTACTAATACTACTATTACTACTACTACTACTACTACTACTACTACTACTACTACTACTACTACTACTACTACTGTTAATACTCCTCCTCCTCCTCCTTCTCCTCCTCCTCCTATTACTACTACTAATGATAATGATAATAATACCATCAATGCTTCTCCTCCTCCTCCTACTACTACTGCTATTACTACTACTACCACTACAACTACTATTGATACTCCTACTATTACTACTACTACTACTTTTACTACCACCACTACTACTACTATTGACACTCCTGCTACTGCTATTACTACTACTACTACTACTACTCCTACTGCTGTTACTACTACCCCTCCTACTACTGTTACTTCTACTTCTACTACTACTAATAGTACTATTTCTACAATGACTACCACTACTACTAATTTTGTCGTCGTTGTTTTCATAATAATATCATTTCTCACTTAATCATCCCTCCTCACAACACGTACGTCCCCTCAAACATTTACCCTCGCATCACGTCCACATTCTTCTGTGCTTTTTGATGGATGGTTCACGCCTCGCGTCCCCACAACACCGTCTTGATTACTGTATCATCAAACATACCCATAATGCAACCATGTTTGACCACAGTCATTTAGAGTTTCAACTACAAATTTCTTTCCTTAGAATTAAACGAGAAATAACTGAAGAAGGAGGACGGGAAATCCATTGAGTTGTTAACCACAGAAGGAAACTGAGAAACAGTAATTGGAATACTTCTTAAAGAACTAGAGAAATATGGAATAACGCAAAATGATCTGTTCTACGGATAAAGAGGGGAGATACAAGATGAAAACTCGTAGAGATCAAACGTGTAGAAGAAGAAGAAGAAGAACAAGAAGACGATGAAGAAGAAGAAAAGAGAGAAGAAGAAGAAGAAGAAGAAGAAGAAGAAGAAGAAGAAGAAGAAGAAGAAGAAAAGAGAGAAGAAAAATGGTGATAAGGAGAGGAAGGAAGAAATAAGAAGAGGAAAAAGAAGAAGAAGAAAGAAGAATACGAAGAAGAGAGTGAGTCAGACAGAAGAGGACGTGGTTGAGGCTGATGGAGGAGAGCCCGCGTGACAACACCCACGACACATGTGCCAGTCAGACCTTGTGATGGTCACGTCGACACTCCCGACTCCACTTCCCTCCTCGAGTCATTCACTGGCGGTTCCACTTCCCCCTCTGGAGCCATCTGTGGTGGCGATATTTCTGATTAATTAACTTGAGGAGGAGGAGGAGGAGGAGAGTGTCCCTGTGTCCACTCCTCCCGTCATCATGACTTGAGGAGGTGGAGGAGGACAGTGTCCCTGTGTCCACTCTACCCAGTATCACGACATCTCTCACTCAGGTGTCCTCTGGCTATAACCCCATAAATCCCCCATTCAGTGACTGCCGTTGCTTTCCCCGTGTCAGGCGTCACGTGACGCTCACTGTCCACTAACAGAGGTGACCTCACATGGTCTTCTCCGGTCCTATTTCTGTCACTCAACACGGGCCTCCTTCGGGGAAAAGTGACCTCCCCCTCCCTCCTCCCTACAATGGTCTTCTCCGGTCCCTTCCCCGTGTCAGATGCCACGCGACACGGGCCTCCTCCGGGAGGTGACCCCCACACTGCCTTCTCCAATGCCGTGTGAGGTGTCACGCGACCCTCTGCCGCTACATTGTCTCAAAGGGATATCGTGTGTCGCACAGCCATTAGCCTCGCCCTTACTACGTTCACGGGGAGTTGTCTTGTGTCTGAGGGAAAGAGAGAAAATAGTTCTCTCACTTTCACTTGTCGTTTACAGTAATCCCAGTCACTATTACG